>NC_050534.1:19018132-19079809 GCF_002922805.2 Oryzias melastigma | reverse complement strand
ATTAAATTTACAACTTTAAACCTCCTAAATTTACAAGAAAAAAAACGTACATCCACCTGCCTAAAACAATTTTTACCAGCAAAGTCAGAATAATCGCTCAATAAAATAAGGAATAAAAATGGATTGACTGGAATGTTCCATTGCTGCAGAGGGATGGGGGAGGACAAAACATTTTCACATAATTGGTGTTTTTTATGACATAGTTGAATGAAAATGGGTGTAAAATATATTTTATACACTTTTATTAAGTGTTTAGCTCAGGGCCCCAGAGGGTTGGGGGGTCCAACCTTTGCTTAATGGTAAGTCCTCCCCTGGAGGAACCATTCTCCCTCCTCATTGCAGAACGTTTTTAGTAAAAAAATACTCAAAATTATATTTGAAGCTCAATTTTCTTAATAAATGTCCTCAATTATAAGAAAATGCTACAAGAACATGTTAAAAATATATATATATATATTTATTAAAGTAGTAAAGAATGTCTTTGCTGCTAAAAGACAGACGACTTTTACAGAGCAGATGTTTTGTCCATTTCATAAAGTTGTTTTTTTAATATTTGTTCATATTTATTTAGTCTATGTTGTGTCAAAATAGAAAAATAATTTTATAGTGTCATAATAACTCGTATTTACAGCAAATTAATTACATTGGGGTGTCTCCTGGGATTTTTAAAAGTAACAAGTGCTGTATTTACCTATGAAGCAGTTTTACGATTAATATTGGGAGTACAAGTGGTAGAAGTCCAGCTAGAATTCATGTAGAATTGTTGAGCTAACTATAACAATGTTGTTTAAAAAGTTGATGGATTTTAGTGATAAAACCTAAAATTCCTAAAAACAATTTTTGGTCAAAAATATCTTATTTTTTGCACTAGATTTATGGTAAAAAAATAGTACCATAAACACATTTAATTAACCACTTCAGAAAAAAACAGATTTGCAACACTTAATTCAGAAAGTGTAACAAAACAACAACTTTATCTGATCTTAAAATCTTCTTAACACCAAGCTAACCTGTTCTAATCTATGGGAGGAGTTGTCACTGGTTATCTAAATCCGATAGAGGAAGCAAAATCATCATAACAAGAATAATCACGGGTGATAAAAGATTCTTTAGAAACAGAAGTCCTAAAAAAGTATGCTCAGCCAGTTTTACACCAGTACAAACCAAAGGTTACCTTTTTGATTTCCAAAATTTTCCTACTTTAAATAATTTATATTGACTGTCGGAAATTTAAACAGCAAATATTTGTCATTATTCTTTCACAAAATAAAATAAAAAAAGGTTCAAAAATAAATGAATAAATATTGAATGGATCTTTACTGAGATAAGGTTGATCCATAAAACTCATAATTGTTTTTTGGATTTATCTGACAAAAAAACTGCTGTTCTAATCGTTTTTTTCATGTAAAATTCTTAATTTGGTGGAAAAATGTTCATCAAACTTGTCTTTCTTAGGAAATTTGATTTAATACAATTGGGTTCAATCAAAAATCAAGTTAATTTAACTGTGGATTTTTAATAAAAAATGTTTAAGCCGAAAGTAAAAAAAAAACAAAGCGACACAATAAAAGAGAAATAATATTTATATAGATATATACAAATAATACTGTACAGGAGCACAAAGGAAGGAGCAGGAGCTCATAGGAGATGTGTTGTACACATGACAGTGATAAACATGAGATGGATTCAGGCTTAGACAGAATCTTCAGAGACTGTGCTCGTATTTTAGCGCCTCAGCCTCTAGTGCTCACACAGTAACAAAGGCAAATACATTCACGTCCAGGGCAAAACCCATTTACTCCGATTTCATCACAGGCGCACCTGGATTGACTAAGATTTATCCACCTGTAGTGGCTTGTATGGCTTGTTCTGTGTGCTTTGCACATTGCGTGTGAACTACTTACATACGGCTGGCTCTTTGAGAGTGTGTCCACTGTCGGGACAATGGACGTGGTATATCTATAGTGTGCTTAGAGTGGGCGTTAAATCCTTCTTTCTTTGTGTGTCCGTGTTTTCTCAGTCCAGTTTTAGGCTAAAGTGCTGCAGAACAGAAAGAGCAGTTTGTCTTTGCCTTTTCAGTCACTCAGGTCGGACATCTGCAACAGCAACGGTTCTTCCTGGAATCCCACGCTGGAAGAACAGTTTATCAGATGCAAGACGTCTGTTTTTATAAAACAAACCCGCGCATACTTCTGCTTGTGCCGCTGTTGACCATCTTGACAGAGATGGAGGGTTCGTTCCTCTCAGTTAGTTCAGTTCTCCAAAACTGGGATTTTTTTTTAAATCCACATGCTGGGAGTCAGGAAGAAGAAAAAAAAACAAAGAGAAGAAAGTTGCTGGGCTTTTGGAAATCAGAAACAGTCTCATCTGTCAGAAAAGTCGTTCCTCCGGGGCCGTGTTTGTCCTTCTACCAGTTGCAGTCTTTCTTTAGCATTGTGAGGACTTTGCGGCCCAAGCTGGCCTTCCAAGGCTTCACGAAGCTTTTCATGTTCACCAGGAGACGGCCCTGTTTGCGGTCCAGGTAACCCGCCACCAGGTACTCCACACCTGGAAAAACAGTCAACATTTCAAGAAGCAACCAGAGATTTACACTCTAAAATTTTAGGTTAGCGCTACACTGATACAACTGCCATTAAGTTGCATCTGTGACCGTAGCGCTAACCTATGCATCGGCATTTTCAAGATTTCATTTAGCTGCCTGATTGTTTTGAAAATCGTTTCTGGTGGTTGTGAATGTTGACGGTGGCAGTCAGGGATGCAGAATGGCCCATTTTTACTTATATACCTGCTGGCCAGTGGCGTTCGATATGGTGCTGGCCGGCGATACCGGTGTTGGTACCATATGTGTTCGGCCTGCAGGATCGGTAAGGGGGCTTGCAACTTGATGACGTGTAAGATCACGATTAGTTTGGACCCATAGACGACCATCATGTGATGTAGGATGTGACACTCAAGCGCCATTACGAAGCTTCGAGTCTTCCAAAGTAAAGAATGGAGGTCTGAACAAGTACGCAAAGAACCACAAAAGGGGACGCAATGTTTTACAGTCAATTGCAAAAACCATAACAACAAAATTATCCCATCGAGAGGAATCATCACATTTTATTAGAGAGAAATCAGGCTGGGAGGCGTAAAGTGGGTACTAGTGAGTAGCAAGCTAGTTTGGTTCATCGCCAATGTCTAAAACTATATTTATTAATATTTATGGTTTTAAAACATGGTTGATGTTATTCTCGTGTAAATACCAGCATAAAAACTTTAACACCATAGCTTTAGTTTCAGTGTTGTCGTTCTGTGAACTGCTGTAACTCTTCAACCGTTTCACGCAATTAACATAATTCCAGTGGATTCTGAAGCTAAGAAGAGCAGCTTTGAGCTGATCTGTAGAGATCTAGTAGAGTGCTTACGTAATCAACATAATTAACATAAAAAAAGCAACTAATCGTGTATTAAATTAGTCGTTGACTATTTTATTAGTCGACATTGTCTCGACTAATCAACTCATATTGGCAGCTCTACTTTGAACGAGAGATATTTGTACGACAGGGCCAAATATTTTTAGGCCTTTTCACACCAGACAAACTGTACCGTATCCAAGTACATTTGAAACCAGAACGAGACGTGTTGGAGGGTTGTGCGAGTTGTGGGTCAGAGATATTCTGAAAGATCTGGTGGTATGTCACATGCGGATTTCCCAAAATAGCTGGGCATAAATCCAATACATAAACCAAACTGTAAACCACTGTGTTAGAGGACAGACCCAAGAGAGCGTTTTACAATATTATTAGTTTTATGTACTTTATTTTTTGTGTGGGTCCAGATGTTGTACCAACTACTAGAATCCATAAAATGACTTTTTGTCTGTTTGAAACATTGGCATACAGAAAGGTAAACCTTTCTTAACATTTTGCTGCTTTCTCTTTCTTTATAACATTGTATTCATAGCTTTTAAAGTAATATTTGACAGTGAGGTTTCCTGGTGTGTTTTGCTCAAAGGTGATACGGGAATAAACTTTGATTTTCCATCAGACTTTTCACTTTAAGGACTCAGTGACAGATTCAAAAAGTTATCAAACTACAATTTTTTTCACTTGTTTATAACAATACTAACACGTGTCTACAGCCACGCCTCCCTTCATCTGATTATAATACCCTTGAGACCAAAGAGTTCGTCTTCTGTCCTTTCATGACGGCGTTGCTCACCTGGGTTGAGGATGGGGCAGGTGCAGCCCCGTGCAGTCCAGGACTCGGGGTAAAGAGTAACTCGACCTCGTTGGATCTTCATCTTGCTGCTCTGGCTGAGAACCTTCTGAACTTTGACCTCCACCTCTGCGTGGGAGCCTTTATCGTGGGCCGTCAGGACCTTCACCTTCAGCACTAAAGGGCAACAAGTCACAAGGTTTCAACATTAAGGAGATCGAAAATACACACACATAATAAATGTGATACCTTTATGAGCTAGATGGAGCGTAAGGTTACAGAAAAAGCCAGACGTGGAACGGTGATGAGAAACTGACAGTGTGTGTGTTTGGTGTCTGGACGAGCTTCAAAAGACAGTTTATCAGATCCTGGAACTTTCATAAATGCAGCTGAAATTCAGATGAGGTTTCCTTCCTCCCCGGGGGTTGGAGCTGAACTCGTGATTGCTCTAAAGTTTTTCATATTTCATGAAGGCAGCCACTAAATGTGATCTTCAAGAGGTCCACATCTTTGCTGAACACCTAGAAGTCCCTGCCAGAAAATGTGATTTAATGCCTAAAGTCAAAACGCTTCAAGTGGTTTTTGGGAACTTTTGAAACAAACTTTCAGATTTTTCCTCACCCGTAATAATCGCAACATTAAATGATAGTTAATTTAAGCTTTCATTTTTGCCAGTAACATGTCAGCATATTGACTATGGCTAAAAGAACAACAAAAAAACAAAAATGAACACACAAATTAGTCATTTGAATAAAGGAACGCATAGAAATGTTCCATTGAGGATTTCTTAGTTTTTCACACCCAGGTGTTCATTTTTCAGTTAGTTAAAAGAATAATGTGTTAAGATGGAATACAAAAAAATGTGTTTGGATGAAAAAGGAACAATCACCAAAACATAACTTTGGAGGTTTTAATGTTCAACTAAATTCAGTTAAACTCAGCTCAGGAACACTAAATAAAGATGCAATGTCTAATGCTACAGTTACAACTGCCACCGAGCGATACGGAGGCATCAGCTCAATCTTCAAGATTTTATGACGCCAGACTTTGTTAGAATAAAATAAAATAAAATTAAATTAAATTAAAAAAATAAACAAAATTAAAAACTAAAATAGAAAATAGAAAAAAATAGATCAGAATAGAATAGAATAAACATAAAATAAAACAGTACAGAATAGATCAGAATGGAATAAAATAAAATTTAAAATTTAAAAAACAAACGTTTTCTTAAATAAAATGAAAAAGTACAGAATAGAACATAATAGAATAAAATCAAATAAATTAATATAGAATAGATCATAATAGAATAAAATTAAATAAAAAATAAAAAAACGTTTTTTAAAATAAAATACCAAAATAGATCAGAATAGAATAAAATAAAATAAAGAATATAATAAAATGGAATAAAGTAAAATAAAATACAATAAAAGAAAAGAATAAAATAAAATACGATAAAATAGATTAGAGAATAGAGACCTCCTCTAGTCTTAAAGCGGGGTTTTGAAATGATTTAGAGATGTTGGCTGGATGACCTCAAGGATCAGGCCGAAGGGTATGAGGTTAAAAGGTCAGAGATGTATGTCGGGGTTTGACTGTGCAAGTCAATTAGAAATAATCGATGTAAAGGAGACAAAAGAGGAGGGATGTGTGTTCTTGGTAAAAGCCTTGCAGATTTGAAGACGATTCAGGAAACGTTTGTTAAAACTGTTCAAAAAAAGAGAGTTGCAATAATCTAAACAAGAAGAAATAAAAGCATGAATACGTTTTTGAAAATCGTTGGCGTGGTCATGAATGTAGATGGCAGCAGTCAGGCATCAGGGATGACGCAATTACGAAATCAGGTGACAGTTGGGTGGTGTCAGCCAGCTTGCTGGTTGACAGCAGCTCTAATTGGATAATGTGTAAATGTCTGCAGATGGAAGCCGTATATATCAATATATAAAAAAATGTATCCATATTCATATCCATATATATTTATAAAAAGCTGATCATTCTACACCACTGGTCATTCTCAGATTTTGATCACACATTATAATCTCGTCAGTTTACAAATTTACACATTTTTAGAGATCATGTCTCCCAAGAAAGCCCCAGTTCTGTCTTCTTTGTATTCTTCTCAGTCACCGTTGTGCTATCAACACCATTATAAGTTTTGTTCAGCATCAATGTCTTCTCCTCATTTAGACCCACAGTGGTCGGGATCGCCAGATTGACGTCTGGTCATCTCTGGGCCCCTGGTTCAAGTCAACAGTCCTCATCGAGTTCCCACACATTGTAAGAAATCGTATGGTGGCAGTGAGCAGCACAGGGGCAAGGGAGTGGCAGTCTGAAATTGGGCGATCATCAGACAATTATGGGGACCTTATGGCTCGTTTCCAAGGACTGGACTTTTGAGCGTTTCCATTACAAAATGGACTCATTAGGTATGACCGACTGGTACCATTTCTGGTTCCCTGTTGATTGTAGGTCCTTAGAAAAATGGAGTGGACCTGTTAGGGCGGAGCTTCTGTCGTCGCATGATGTAACGCATTGATCGGTGGAAAGGTTTTACGACAACAGCAAGCGTCCGACCAGCCCTTTTCCTGACTCAAGATCCAAAGTGAAAGTTTTGTCCTCTTTTCAGCTATATTCTTCTTCGCCGCACGCAATCTTTTTGCAAAGAATAATACATTATTCTCCCTCATTTGCGGGGGTTGGGGACTGGAGACACGCCAAATCCACTAATGTGGATACACCGCCCCTCCCCCCGCTTCCATCTCACCCAACCCCCACGGCCGAAGAATGTCTGTTACCGATCCATACTCATCAAAAACACTTCTGATCTTTGTAAAACATTTATTGAAGAACATTGGAGTATTTCTCAACATAAAGATTTTTTAAATTTAGAACAATAGACTGTTCCGCAGTGCAGAGGCCGGCTTTATCCATAATAAACACCTGCTCTGGATTATAAATGCTGCCTTCCTGCCCCCGGACTGCCATCGCACCACCTCTAAATGGGTCCTGGCGGCCACTGAAAAAATTGTCTGATCGGCGTAAAATTTTTTACTTTTTCTTAAAACCTCCATGGCCACCAGAAGCGTGTAAAAATCCAACTACTGCCTCTCGATTACAAATGCCGTTACCTGTCAAATTTGCTGAAAATTTAGCTTTTAGGTCACCAGCATCTTGGCAGATGTGACCGTAACTAATAAAAAGTTTTTTTTTAATCTGCAGCAGATTTCTCCTCAACCCTGAAGTTTTAAAAACAGATTTTCTGGATTGGATCTTTAGAGTTGTATTCCTCCGAGAAGTTTGGTTCAAATATGATTCAAACAATCAAATAAATGCACTTGTGGAGTGTGGCAGAGTGAGCTCTTACCGTATGCATAATTCATGGTGCAGAAGAGTTTGCTGGTGGTCAGGACTTGCTCCTTGCATTCACATTTCTCTGTGGAGATCACACATGTGCACACATTTATAACAGCCTGTGTGGTTGTATGTAGTGGTATGAGTCCAGTGAGGAATGCCATTGAAAGATGCGGTTACAGCCCATCCACTGTTGCATCAAGAGGCTCCTATAAGACTTTTATTACTTAACCCTTTAACACTGGAGCTCCAGTGTTTATGTTCTTTGATTTAGCGGCCCGCGCCGCTTTTCTCCTTCAGAATTTACTGAAATTATTGTGTTAACGGTTGAAAAGTTCCACTACGTTAAAGGTTTTGTGTTTAAGTGTCACTGGCGATGCCTCAGGTGATAAAGGGTTGACGCATTCATTCATACTGTGTCATAGGACTCTGCTGTGTCCCACCTGAGTAATGGAAAGCAGAGAAGAGTTCGTCCGTCCTGAAGATCCTTGACGCCTCACTGGAGTTTCCCTCCAGGTTGTTCGGGTCCAAATCAGGCCTAAAATCCAACATCAGAACCTTAAAAATCAATCTGCAGAAATCACTGATACAGCTACTCAAATTGGCGGGGCCAAATTCTACATTTTCCGCCCCATCCTGATGCATCCACTTGTAAAAAAATAGATCTATAAGCATCTTAATTTTCCTCGTCTGAGCTGATGTCTGGCTCCAAATTGTACGCTCCAATATTGCGTGGTGTTGTTTTGCTATGCTAATATTAGCTTGGTGTTGTGGAAAAACTATAAACTAGTGTAAGAGTGTAAACAAAGGCTTTCGTAGGATATTAGCGGAGCTAACTTCTGTGCCAACAGTCCCATCTACAACCTAGAATCATATTTCTAACAAGCTGCAAAAAATATGTCTTAAAAAACTAAACAGACTTTTTGATTTTGGCTAAAACTGCATAATCATAATTAAAAGATCACTGGGAACTATTTTATAGTAAAAAGAAAAACTCACTCCAATGAAAATGGTGTTTTTAACATGTTCTTGTAGCATTTTTCTCCTGATGCAGGACATAAATGAAATAATTTAAGATTAAAAACAGCATTTCTGAGAATTTCTTTATTATTTGTGACTAAGGCGTTACTGTATGATGCCAGGTCAGTCTCATAATTCAGAAATGCACACAGTCTATGTCACAAATCAATACACTCCAATTCATAAATCTAATTTTATGCACACATGCAATATCATTTGGAAATGCTCTCTAAATGTTTCACAAATACACAATAAGTGTTTCATTAATATGCATACTGTTTTTCACAAATGTACACGGTGCATGAGGGTTTGCATTTGTGACACAGACTGTGTGCATGTCTGAATTATGAGTCGTATCTGGCCTCATTATTGTTTTCTTAAACTGAAACTAAAACTAAAAGGACAGTTTTGAATTAAATGAAACTCTAGATATTCTATAAGTGTGCACTTTTATTTAAAACATCCACCTAATCAAAAATGTGTCTTTTGTACATAAAACTATGAGGTGTTTGAGAAGTAATCTTTTGATAAAACCACGATTTCAACATTTTTTGGATCAAATGTTTGAAGATTAAATTACAATTGACATATTTGACTGGATATTCCTGCTCCAATGTGACTCTAAATTTAAAATCAACACAGGAATCTTTTGACTTACCCGAACATGCAGTCTCCTGTAAACGGGTCGCAGTCTCCTGCACAGTCGCACGGGCGGCAGCCGTACTCATGAAAGCCCCAATATCCCACCATGCACCTGTCGCACTGCTCCCCCCCGACTCCAGGCTTGCAGATGCAGTTTCCGTTGGAGGGGTCGCACATCGAGCCGTCAGTCGAGTTGTAAAGTATGGAGCCCATAGGATGACAAGTGCATGCTGGGAAAGAGAAGGTTGGAAAGAAATGTGAAGATGAATCATTTTTGGGAAGAATTTTTTTAAATAAGTTAATTTAAATATTTCATATTCCGCCTAATAGATATTACCCATAAAATACTGAATTACAAACATAAATGTCTGTTTTGTTCCATAACAAACGTTGCATCATCGTCTGTTCTTGTTGCAGACAAAAGCCTCTATCTTCTTCTTATCATCTTATCGTGTTTATAATTCTTTCTTTATGACATAACCGTAATGATTACAAAGGACCTACACCTAAGTCAGAAGCCCTTTGAAGGTCTGTCCCAGAGTGAGGTCTGGCAGACGTATCTGTGAGCTCTAAGGCTCAGACGCACCAACGCAAACAGAACAAGTCTCTCTCTCTCCTTCTCCCTCCCCCGTGTCTGCTGTAATTGTGTGCTGATAGAGTGTTCTTTAAACAACCTCCAAAAACAATATTCTAGCACCATTACTGTAACGTCCACCCATGTTTCCACTGGCAGTTTCACCCATAAATCTGTCCTTATCTTACAGGGGGAGGAAAGGGGGGCTGTGTTTTTACCGTTTCTCTTCGGTTTTTTGCTTCTGTTTTTTCACTAAAAACAAGTTTAAAATAGACCAGACACTTTTTTTCTTTCTTTTCGTTAAAATTAAGCCTCAGCTCTAAATCAGGAGTTTCATTTGCAATAAACTTTCAATTCAAACAGTTGGCTTCAAAAAGACGAGAAACAAAAGTCTATACCTAAAAAAATTAAAGACTGCAAGCAAGAGAGATAAAGAAGTGGTACTGTGAAAACAATCATTTTAAGAGAAAAAGCAGTTTCTACTTCCTACACACAAAAACACACAATTTTTAAATGTAGCAAATTATTGATCCAATGTTTCACTTTTTACAGAGTATTTGTTAAAATAGATACATTTGGAAAGTTTCTGTTTTAGAAACTGTATTTATATAAATGCTTTCCAGACAAAATGTAAAACGCCAACAGCTATGGAGTCATGACGGGGACATTTAACATATACAACGGGGAGTCATCTGCAAAGAAATGATTCAGAAAACCTCGATGATGATGGAAATAGGAGTTTGTGTAAACTGCAAACTTAAAATGCTAATAAACAAACAAAAAAAAAAAACGTAACAAACACCATCAGTAGTTTTTGTTTTACATTAAATACTTCTAAGAATACATGCAACTTTGTGGGGGGAAAAGCCTATTAATTATTAAGGAGCTCTTTATTTGGCAAATACCCAAGTCGTTGATCTCTAACAAACCAAAGTTAACCAAATTAGAAAAAAATAAACAAAAAAAAAAGTTTATCGCCCTTCTTCCTCCAACTGAACTGTAACTGACCCAGGTTTGAACTTGTATGTTTTAGGGCTTGGCAACACTACAAAACAACAATTTGACCAGAATTCACATATTTACTGTAAATTGATGTACTGCTTACTCATTAGTCAAATTTTCCTCTAAAAAACTGTTTTTGGTTATGAAAAACACTTTATTAAAAAAAAAGAGAGTTATTTGAAATTAACAATATAGAACTTCTATAGTCAAATTATGAATTCTTAGTTTAAAAATGTTCAGAAAAGTAAAAATACAAGAAATTGATCTGCTGAATTGCATTGTGAAATGCATTTTTTATTTGATTGATCAATTCTTAGAAGCGCAGTACTGATATGTTCCAAAGTTATCCAGTAGATTTTCAGTTGATAGAACTTATAATACACCACTGTGTTCTAATGTAATGTCTCCTTTAAGAGTAATATCAGCCTTCCAGATCGCAAAACCAGACAGAAAAAAATTCCAGGAAGAAAACACGCGATAGTGTGAACCTTATCATAAGAAAGACCTGAACAGCAGCCATAAAAACATGGAGATGCCGTTTGTATTTTTCACATGCACACAAGGCCTTATTGCATTTCTGCTTATTAATAATTCACAGAAGTCAGAAGCTCAGCTCTTTGCAGAGCCCGAACACGTGTGCTCGGTGTTGTGTCAGTTCAGCTCGTTAGTTTGCATATAAGCATGAGGATTTACAAGCATGCGAGGGGTCACGTCATGACTCCTGCAGGTAAATAGTGGCTACAAGCGTCGTGCTGACACAGAAAGTGACACCTGCCCGAACAACTGCTGCAGACAACTATCAGTCCCCTTTAGCTACGCTAGCTGAGGTTGACAAGAGACTTTTTTTAAAGGCTGGAATGAAAAAAATGCTTGAGTCGGAGGGAAATTCCTCGGTTTCAGTGAAATTTCACGAGCTGAACCTCTCCGAGCACGCCGTCGCCACTTTCTACCCATCAATCAGCTGACGGTGATTATCTGTAACCTCTCAGGTTGGAGCTCAGGTGTGACAAATCTGCCAAACCACAACCTAATCACTGAAACTCAAACCTCACAGCATCCCAGCTGCTGCAAAGACACTTTTGTCTACGAAGCCGTCAGGAAAAAATGTGAAAAAAGAAACTAACCCCGTCGCTCTTGATTTATTACCAGCTCATAAAACTTCAAGCAAAAAGGAAAAAAAAAGACTGTAAGAAGTTTAGTAATGTTATACCTCAGGACTTATTCTGTAACAGAGGAACACATGGGTTGACGGTTTCCTTTTCGCTCATCAGTTCCAGCTCTAAAATGAGCTAAGTATGTAGAATATTTAATTTGAACTGATAAAATTGCCTCAAAACAGTAAGAAATCATAGATTTAGATTCCATTTATTTAATATGACGTTTCTTAAGAAAAAAAGGCAGCCAGCTGATGAGACATTTGGCGCAGAGCAACCCCACCCCACTTCCCATTACAGAGAGCTCTCCCTACGAGCTTACAGTCCGAGCAGGCGGGGTGGAGGCAGAGCAAGTAGCTTGTGGCCTGCCCTGTGTACAGTCATTTCTACATCACAAATACAATCTTTTTCAAACTGCATTTTTTGTCTGCTTCTAATTTACAATAATTTCAATTAAAAAAAACACTTAGAAATGCACATTTAAGCTAGATCATCTTAATATATGTCCTCCCAATGAGTTATATATAGGCTATAGTCGCTAGCTTGTTTGGTACACAAAGTTGGACGCCATATTGGATATGTAGAGATTGCCTGTTTACTGCTGTGCTATAATTATACAAACAAAGCTAGAAAAACAAGAATGTGACTTTTCACAAGTAAATTATTACTGTTAGCTGATAGAGAACTTCTAGAAAACATTTTAGAAAGATCTGAGTGAGTTAGATCAATAATGAATGTTTAGTCTATTCAAAGTCAATGGAAGCTTTAGACTTCACACTATTTCTACATTTTCTGGCAGGACCACCGATAGTTTTTATTTTAAGGAGGATGATCATGGTATTTGTATGCGTATTCGACGTCAATTCAGACCACAAAATGAGCATTTCATGGTCATTTTACTGTATCTGATAAGTCGTATCGTCCAATATGTATCTTTACGTATCATGAGCAATGACAACAGACTAGCGTAGCATCTCTAGCAATATATCTCATTGTATCCTCCATTATCAGAAAATGCCACAAGAGCATGTTGGAACACTATTTTTGTCAGAGCGGGTCTATAATTGGTAACATAAGTGAACCAAATCATTAATGTAGTTCTAATTCCCTCCCAGTCCTAAATATAAATGAATCTGGTCATCTATGAGCTTAGACAGATTGAATGTGGGGTGTAGCACGTGTTTTAAAACAAGCGTGTTTTTATTCCTTTATTAAAAATGTAATCAGTTTAAGAGCTGCTGGATCAGACATATCAACAGATACCGGTATCAGCTTAATCATGTTGACAAAGTGCCAAATACCCGAGCTGATGGAGCTTCAAGTCTTCAACCTGATTCTGCAGTATTGCTGATGATGTCTTATCTGTTAATAGAAATAGGTCAATCATCCCGACAATTCTTCTTTTGTCTGTCGTTACCTCTGCGTCTCAAAGAAACTGTGTCTGATCTGGGGTTCAGCCCACACACATCAAAGGTTCCCAACATAATCCAAATGCGTTCCAGATTTTTTTATATTCTATGTTAAAGTTTAAATCATCCTGCTGCTTCAGGAATTTATCAGCTGAACTTGATGCTGGTTAAAGTACATCAGTACAGGCCTGTAGACCACACAGACGGTTGGAAAGGGTTCAGAAACGGTTGGATGTCAGGAGTTCCATTAATCCTTGCGTAGTTCAATACCATATGTTTCTTATAAGGAGCTTTTTTTGTGAATGCGAATCTCTTTGTACCAACTTTGTTTTGATTTTTTTACAATAATCCACCATGTCAGATACCTCGTTATGTTACAGTTATTGCCAGGAAAAAATAGCTAATCTGACACTTTTTATCTACTCCTGTAACATTTTATCAACACATTTCTGGTGGAATGTCTTGTTTTTAGATACTCAATGGTTCTTGCAATCTTTATCTTAATATAAAATGACATTTGAATCTGAGTGAAAGCTGCAGGGCTAAGATTAGTGGCTCAAATCAGGCTGATAATCAGGAGAACGCGGCCTCTGCTGCATGTTTATGGATGACTATCTCTTATTTACTTAAGACTTCTCGTCAGTGGAGGAATGGATTGTTGCTTGGGCTACTACTCCATTCACCCCCTGCTAAGAACAACCCTAACACATTTACAGCTCCTGACAATAATTACCCACATCACATCTAGTCACATCTAACAAACAACAAAAATGGAAAGGACAGGCAGGAGGTCTTGAGTCAAGACGAAGGAATGCCGCCATCTGATGATTAACTACGATGTAAACCTTGGATAGAGCGTGGAGCGCCAGAGCCAGGTGCCCGTCAGGATTCAGAGTGATCCAGCAGGTCCTGGCTTGTGATCCTTGTGCTCGGCATTCCTCAAGAGAATGAGAGCGCTTTTCTACAGCGGTGAGCTTGAGGTTGATGTTTACAACGTGTTGTTGCTGTGGGTTATTTAATCGTGTTTCCTGACATTCCACAACGTCTGGTACACATACAAATTAATCTTTCTGAGGCAAAATAACCACAATAATGATAAAATTCAGTTTTTATCATTCATTCTGTTAAAACATTAGGATTAGGAAAGTTAAGGTTATTATATTAAATATGTACAGTTAAAGCAATTGTAGGTTTTATCAAGATAGAGTTTTACATTGAGTTTTTTGACTTAGAATTGCTATTATTGCCACTCACTAGCAACTTAATTCGGCACACCAGTCCAACTGCTCATTATTGGAAATTTCTAATCAGCCAATCACATGGCTTTGGTTGTTGGTGCCAGATGGCTGCAGGGATTTTCATCCACAACCATCTCTAGGGTTTACAGAGAATGGTCAGAAAAAGAGAAAATATGCCTTGCTGATGTCTGAGAACGGCCAGACTGGTTCAAGCTGATAGAAAGACAACAGTAAGTCAAATAACCACACCAAGGTCTGCAGAAGAGCATCTCTGAAAGCACAACAACCTTGAAGCAGATGGGCTACAGCAGCAGAAGAACACATTGGGTGTCAGTCCTGTCAGCTAAGATAAGGAAACTGAGGCTACAATTCACCAAAACTGGACAATAGAAGACGGAAAAACGTTGTCTGGTCTGATGAGTCTCCATTTCTGCTGCTGCATTCGGTCAGAATTTGGTGTCATCAACATGAAAGCATGGATCCATCCTGTCTTGTATCAAAGGTTCAGGCTGATGGCAGTAGTGGAATAGTGTGGGGATGTTTTCTTGAGGATCATAGAACCAATTGATCCTGGTTTCAGCCTACTTGAGTATTGTTACTGACCATGTCTATCCTTTTATGACCTCAATGTACCATCTTCCAATGGCTACTTCCAGACTTCCATGGCTACGACATAAAGCTGGAATCATCTCAGACAGGTTTCTTGAACATGATAATGATTTCTCTGGACTCAAACTACCTCCACAGTCACCAGATCTCGGATTTTGGCATTATGGATGTGCAGCCGACAAATCTGCAGCAACTGATGCTATCATGTCAATATGGACCAAACTTTCTAAGGAATGCTTCCTTGTTGAATCTATGTCACCAAGGACTAAGGCAGTTCTAAGGGTAAAATGAGGTCCAACCTGGTACAAGTAAGATGGACCTCATAAAGTGGCAGGTGAGTATAGATTAAAACCAGACAAAAAACTGAAAGTATTGCTTGCTATCTCAGGAATTTTCTGACAGATAGGTAAGTACATCGTTTAAGTGCTTTAAATCTTGCCAAGAAGGTACAATTCTCTGCAAACAAGTTTTCATGTGCCTCTACAATACATACAATACTACATACATACCCCTAACTCTCAGCCTAACTTACTAGAAAGCTTTAAGAATGTCAGAAATTGGGGCTCAGTATCCATGTATATACAGTACTGACTATAGTCTATAGACACAAAAATATGTTATCTATTTTAAGACTGATGGGGATCATAAGTGACAACATAGTATAACATTTGGTATGTAAGGACAGAATTGTTGTAGTTTTCTTTCATTGTAGCCCCAATAAATCAATCTATACATTTAGCTTTATGTTTTTCCTAAGTCTAGGACATGTAGGATCATCCTATCTTGGAAAATGACCCATGACAAATTTTTTGAGTCAAAAGTATCAAAGTTTACTGTTAAAATTTCCATAGATTGAACTACTGGCATTGAGAACTTCAATCTTGTGATTTAACTTTGAGCAGCAGTACCTGTTTTTAACTCTGGGTGTCAGGGTTACATGATATCCTATACATTTTACCTATAGAAACTAAGGGCGGATATAGATGATGTAATGCTATGGACCCACAAACAATATCTATTTCTCAGAAATATACAAAAGTAAAATCTGGAAGAATTGTCTTTGTACAACAATTTTCACAGCATATCACAAATTGTTAAAATAATTTTCAGAAACTTGAGGATCTGATCGTTTTCTATTTCTATTTCTTTATGGATATACATTCTTCTATATTAAATCAAATCATAATAGTTTTAAAAAGTAAAATGTAGTCAAAAATGAGACTCGTATTCCAAAGCTTCTCTTACGTTTGCAAGAGTCCGGTGCAGTTTGGGGTCTCCGAGGATCTCTGTAGAAGCCAGCTTTGCATTTCTGACACTGACGACCTTCTGTGTTATGCAGACAGTCGCATACGCCTCCACTCCGCTGGCCAGACTCACGCCACGCTGTCCAGTCAAAGCGGCAGCTTTGAGCGTGCCCGTTGCACTTGCACTCTGGCAAAGACAAAAGACATTTGTGAAAACTCATAGTTTGGCTCCCTGCTAAAAAGAACTGCCTGATTTTTACTTCATGAACTCCATAAATTTCATTAACACAAAAGCTTTAGTACAAATACAAGGTGTTATTTAAAGTGTCCGGTATTTTAGGCTGCCTACAGCCTATTGAAGACCCACTTTGATGAAAATTGTGTTTTTAGCATGTTCTTGTGGTGTTTTTTCTAGGGGGACCTACAAGATGGCAACTGAAAATCATTAGCTGGTCTAGAACTGGAACATCAACAAACCCATACCCCCCTCCCCCACACATTTTGGACAAAAAATACTCTTGTTTTTGGTTAAAAAAAAAAAAAAAGTCTTTTAATCAGTAACCTAAAGTTATTTTCTTTTGCGTTTTAAGTTTTGAACCTTTAACATCTGCGGTGTTTTTGTCAAAACCTACAACACTCTGACATACTGTAACTCCTCAAACAATCAATGTGAATTAGCTGATCTGCATAAAAACGCGGTTTTGCGCTGGGAAGAAACACATTAAAGCAACTTTTCACCGATATGCAACACATTACTAATATAAAGTGTTATATTCCGGCACAAAGCCACTTTTCTCCGCAACAGAATAAACTGATTCACATTGATCGCGTAGAGGGTTGAAGCTAACTGCGTTCAAACGTAAACACTGTTCTGGAGCTAAAGCTAGAACTTCGGACTTACTTCGGCATTCATGTGGAGCTCCTGTCAATCCGTCAGCTGGCTGCCAGGGTCTGTCGTTGTACAGAGGAGCACAGCGCTCACAGTGCTCACCTGCAGTGCTGTGTCTACATACACACTTCCCATGAACCTAAAAAAAAAAAGTGGAGAAAGACAATCGAACATGATAGATTTTAGAAAGAATAAATATATTTTCACATGGATTATTCTTTTTTCTTTTAATTCCCTTCTCTACCATTATTTTTTATGCATTTTCTGTTTGTCTTATCTTGAATCATTTTGTCTCTCACCTTCTCTGGCTTCAAATTAGTGAAAGGACAATGATTATTTGGCTTCATTTCTGGACACAAGAGTGGGCCTCCGCTCTAAAAAGCCTGTGTGTGTGTGTGTTTATGAGTATGAGAAGAGTACAAGTATGTAGCGCTGAGAGCACAATAACAATCTCCTTGTCATTCCTTTGAGCAGGAATGCCATGCATGCTGGATAATGACTGAAGAGGGGGGGCAAGGCATTTGAGGAAGCTCTTTATTTGTTTGCATTACACCGTGCGACTGCAATGTAGGACACACAATTATGCAGTGATTACAAAGGTAGGAACACACTAATCAGTATGCATAGAAGATACACAAAAAAAGAAAAATGACAGACATTCCTCCTTGAATTCATTTCCCACGGGGTTTGAGGTGTCACCAAACCAACTGGCTGGGACTCACACTGCAATGAAAACTCAAACAATATAAAAATACTGCTATAAGCGCCACGCCCTCTGCATGAACTGACCCAGGATGGAAACGTACATCTGCACGTGACTCAGGTTTGTCACAATTTACAGCAGGTTCCACACGCTTCACAACAATAAAAGAATAAAACAGTGTTTTTCACACAGCTATTCTTAAAATACATGTTATTATATTTTGATAAGACCCTGTGTTTTAAAAGTCCCACTCCAATAATCTTTTAATCTATTTTCAAAGCATGATTGACTAAATGGTAAATGGCGTATACTTGTTTAGCGCTTTTCTACCTTCCTTGATGGCTTAAAGCGTTTTACAGTCACAGACCCATTCACCCATTCACACACATTCACACACTGGTGGCGACTTCACTGCCGAACACTGGCACCAACCTTCCACCAGAGGCAACATGGGGTTCAGAGGGCAGGCAATCAAACCCGCAATCTTCAGATTAGGAGTCAACCGCCCTAGCCAAAATCAAAAAACCTCTGTTCTTTATGAAGACTCTTTCTATGGAGTGGAATTAGTTTGTTAGTCCGAATCGGAAAACCACTATGTCTTCTCCTTACACCTCCAGTTGTAGGGGCATTTGAAGCTGTAGGGACTCAGGCCTGGGTATCCCTCCGTCTCTACTGTTTTCCATGTCAAAAAGAGAAATACATTTCTTAAAGTGGGTGTGCTATGTAGCACAGAAGTTTACATTTAAATGTAAGTAATGCCTTTTTAAAGTTATAAAAACGATGTTGTTTTTGTGTATACCTAGTAGGGCTGGGAATCACAGGGTACCTCATGATACGATGCGATACATGATGATATCACAATACTGTGACAATTGGTACAAAATCATCTTTAATTATTTGCGTTATATAGAAGAACACATATTCTTTAGGAAAACCTATCCCCATTTTTTTTAGCTTGGACACTATCATAATAAACAACTTGTGTCTTATTTTGTGTAACAAATAATAGGCACTAGTCCAAATCACTAATACTATGTCTTTAATATGCTTTGACACCAAGCAAATTTAAATTATCTGTAAAATTTAGTGTTGACAATAGTAAACATGAAAAGCAGTGCCACTACTCAAAGCTAATTTTTTGTAAACAACAGAAGAAAAATTAAACAATTGAAGTAACTGCCGGAAACGTTGGTGCCAGTCTAGGTCTACCTCTCTACCTCTGAAGGAACATCTCACCAAAGGATAATGAATTTAATGTTTTACAGCATCTTGAAACAGAAAAAAAAAAAAACGATACTTGGTGAGAACTCATTGAGAATCAATCCCAGGACTAAATATCGCGATACAAGGCAATATCGATGTTTTGGGACACTCCTATTTCCTTGCACTGGCAGCTACGTGCTAATCTAGATGAGTATTGACTACTGAAGATGTCATTGATTGGAAGTAATATCTGAATTTGAAGACACTATTTCTCCATAACTCTCCATTTGAAGGGCTAAATGTAGGGGTAGAGAGAAGCCGTAGGGGTAGAGGAAGAATTTGGATTCAGCTTTAGATATTCACTTCTGAGTTGTGGGCAGGACTTTTGGCGTGGAGCAACTCCGCCTCCTTGTTGCTGAAACCTCTCCGCTTACAAGCTCTCCTGCTAGCTTACAGCCCCTCACACTCGCAAACCTAAGGCCGAATCTGAATTCTTCCCCTACGGCTTCTCAATACCCCTCCATACAGTTATTAAACATTTATTTAACCAGGTAAGCTATTAAGAACAAGTTCTTATTTACAATAACGACCTGCACAGAGAAAAAACACAAGGGTAGATAAAAAATCATCACAATACATACAACAATTTACATCATTAAAACTATTCAGTCATACGATAATTCAACAGCAAAAGACTTACATAGGGTAGAAAGAACAAAAAAAAAATTTTTAGTCAAAACATGTGCAAGATTCAGTAAGTGCATTGATTAAAATGCATTTAAAAGATGGGATTGATACAAAGGTGCTTAATTTTAGAACTTTTTGAAGGTCATTCCAGTCTTTTGCTGCTGCTTGTTGGAAGATAATTCTCCATATTTTGTTTTTATATGAGGGAAAATTAAGTATTATAAACTGGGTATAGTTGATGTAGCCCTTCAAACAGAGAGTTATGGAAATTTTTAATTTTTAAATTTTTAATTTTGTTTTTCCCTCATGTTTACTACATGTTCATTTTAGTAACAACATGTTAAAAATATCAAAAACCCAACTTTAATCAAAGTGGGTCTTTAACAGCTTGTGTTATTAAAAGTCACAAACACAAAACGATGATCAAAACTTTAAAAACTACTCCTATTATGTTAAAAATACTCTCCTCGAATTTGCACATGGTACAAAATGTGAAGAAACATACAGGAACAGCCCCCTCTCACCCCGGGTGAACTAATTGCTGCTAACGAGACGGTGGCATGCCCTGGATGTCATTAAGTGTGTGCTGGCTTTGTGGCTAACTAACAGACAGTGTAATCACCCTGAACCGCAAAATCCCCTGTGGAGGGACAACAAACAAACTGGCCCTTTCGTCTTACAGCGTCTGAGCAGTAATGGCTGTCGGGGCCACTTTCTCTGCTGATTACTGCACACACACACACACACACACACGCACACTCGGGGCAGACAAAATATGGCATACCTCAGAGCACACACCTTTTACACAAGATAGACCAAACAACAGAGGCTTCTGTGAGGCATAACTAAAAAAGACAGATTCAGGAGCCCTTACGTTTCTGTAAAAATATCCCAAAAATGCATGACCGCATCCAGACACACATACACATTCTGTACGCCCTTCCTTTCCCTGAGAGGCCGGTAATCTCTGCCCTCATCTTGCGCTTTGTTTGTTTGGGTTTTTCAAAAACAGCAGCTACACAGAGACACAAAGCAAAGTGCTGATATGCCGAGAAAAGCTTTTATATAACCGGTGTGTTTACTGAACGCTCCTGCACAACACTGCGCAATAACGGTCCAACGACATGAGGTAATCTGCTGAGGACAGTTAAGAAAGACACTGTTTTGTCTTAAACGTGTTTTTTTTTAACAAAAGTGTCAAATATTTCTTAACTTTTTAAACTTGTTATTATTATAATTATTGACCTGGCATGCGGAAGGAGGCTTTAAAGTCTTGTTCTTTAAAGGCTGTCCCTCAGGATTTTCTATCCCCTCAAAGCAGGGAAATCCTCATAAAAGAACTAGAGCTACTTGGAATTTCTTGGCATGAAAATAAACAGATTTAAGATTTAAAGCACTGTGTCCAGTAACTCGGATGTCAACAGCTTCAGTACAAAGGCTGAGCTATCAGAAAGGGAAGCACATGATTTGATTTATTTTGTAGATTGGCAAAAACATTTTTTTTGCCTTGATGCTTGACCCAAGAGGATCATGTAGAGCTGGCAACAATTTTAGCATATATTTTAAAATCAACGTTGTTGTTACAATTTTAGGAATTGCAAACCACCAGAAAAATGAAACCTGTAGTAAGCAAGATGTTATTTAATTATAATCACTAAAATGGTGTAAAAATATGAAATTAAGAAACAAAAGAGATACTTTTTTTAGCAAAAGAAAAACTAAAAAACTTTGAAATGTCAGTTAGCTAACAAAAAAAATTGCATCGGTTGCTTTATTTGAGCTAAATTTAAAAGTGCTTTAATATGAACTATGTTCTACTAAACCAAAATAATCATTTAATAATAATATTAAACTCAAAAGACTGAGACAATTGTGCTAGGTGTTATGTTACAAGGGTTAGCATTTAGCCTAAACCATGCTAGCAAATAGACGTTAGCTAAATGCTAACATTTAAGGCTGCAAGTTTTCGCAATATAAGTATCATTATAAATAAATCATGGTGTTTTTGAGCTTTAACACCAAACATTTTTTTCCTTATTTCCATTTTATCAACAGTTTTTACAACTTTAGGTTTTTTTTCTTATGCTGACTCAACAATATTTGACCTACCTTTTTTTCTTTTGAAAATGAGTGCAGAGACTTTGAAAACCAATATTTAACTATGTTTTAGAGTCAGATTGTAAATTGTAGTCGTGCTGGATAAAAGGTTTTGCATTCAATATGATTTTTAGTCCTTGTTAAATGTGTGGAGGTATTTTTTTCCAGTGACCGTTGGACTCTGCTAACCCTAGCCCTTCATCTCTATCTTTTGCTTTCTATCTAGAGGTAAAACCATTTCTCATTCCACAAAATGTTTGATCTTAAAAGCTTGTTAGACACACTTTCGCTTTCATTTTCTAGCTCAAGTGCATATATGTTAGTGTAAGTAGCAACCACCATCATTCTGAAGGTCAATATCCAGTAAACATTTTGCTTGTTCATTCCTTTATCAGCACATAAATATGTCAGCAGAAGCTACATGTTCCATCAAGAGTGTGTTGTAAGCAGAAAAGTCAAGATATCAAACCATGAAATCAGATAACTATTATATTTAATAACTCAAGTGAAGCAGAGAACTTGAGTAAAGCCTAGAAAACCTATTGCAAGAGTGTAATGAGAATAACAGGATTAAATGTTTGTTTAACATTTGTCAAACAAACGTGGCATTGTGAGAAAGCCGCAAGCGTGCTTACATGTGCTTATAGTAATCTGTACTCATGCCAAAAATATACAGTAGTCTTGTGATAAGTTTTTAACTGTTGTTTTGTTTAAATTTCTCCTTTTAAAGGTCATATTTTGGTACATCTTGATCTCTTGTACAATGAGTTGGGTGTGCCACATACTTTCTACCAGTGATACATGGTTAGTTTTTGGTTAAGATCAACTATAAAAATGTGACTAAATCAAACCCCCCCCCTTTTTTTGGACAATTAAATTAAAGTGTTCAAGTTTTAACACTTGAGATTTTATGCATCATTAACTCCTAGTTTATCTTAGAATTGAGAAACCCTCTTAGAAAAGAGGCAAGATGTATTTTTTAAACATTTTAAGCTATGCAGCTAAACTTGTCCATAGGTAAATTCAAAGAAACAAGAATAAAACTGAAGCAAATATAATAAGATGTCAAGTCAACTCAACATTTTTACACATGTAATGATAAAATCAAATTATTTCAATACTATTAGAGAGAATAGGAATATACTTTTCTTCAAACTCATTTTGACAGGTGACCTTTGACACTCCACCACCCATCAAACTCAGTTTGACAGATGCCCCCCTTTTGTCAAACTTTGACAGGTCAACCTCCCTGCCCGCTCCCGCCTCCTTCAACCACCCAGTGCTCCACCCTCCTTGGGCCCATAGCGAGGAGTAACTGAATAAGGTATTTAAAAGGCAGAGTCAGAGCTAGAGCTAGTAGAACCGAGCCATCTGTCACCTGTCAATTTAGTTTGATGGATGGTGTAGGGTCAAAGGTCACCTGACAAAATGACTTTGATGGAAAGTATAAACCCATTTCTCTCTACCATTAGTAGACAGAATCTGATTTACCGGAACAAGATTTTACCAGCTTATATATTAAATAAAGTCAACTGAATGACAAAAATATAAAACATCCAAAGCCTAACTCACAATTTTTAGACCTAGTGGGTGAATACCGAACAGTGGGACTGTTGAAAGTCTTACCACGTGGTTGGTCCGGTCTCTGACAGGTTGGTATCCGGGTGCGGGCACACACTGCTCGGCATGTCCGTTACAGAAGCAGCTTCCCTTCACTATCAGGTCATAAATGGCGAAATGGCGAGTAGGAAGAGCTTTGTTTGAAGAGGCGAGGACTTTGGCCTGGCACGGACACGACTGATGCTTCAGCAGTTGGATGCGGAGGTTGGTCACTCGGAGCTGCTGCTGGCCCTCCATTCCAAATGGATCCATGGACTTCCACTTGGGGAGGGCTCGGTAGATCACCTGATAGTCAAACACAAACAGGCTGTGAGTATTTCTGCTTTGTTAACTACTGAAAATAAGTGTTTCAGTAAAATGTGATGAAGAGGTCAAGGGTTTTTAAATGGAATAAATGGTTACTTGCAGGGTGTTCTAATCCAATAAGTGTATTACTTCCTACCACAATAAAAAGAATTGATGCTTTTTTTTAATGACCAGTTTTTATTTTTACAGACCAATAGTTGTGTCCCTTTAGATCAGTTTTTCAGTTCATGATTTAGAGAGATTAGATTGGTGTATTCAGGGGTACAATCAGGCTCACTGATGCGGCTCATGTCGCTACATCTGTCACACTATTGGGGGTTTGTTTCAAGCTCATCCGTGCACTAAACTATGACCTTCCACCCAGACAACATTGGGGGTGTCCTCATGTGACCTCGAGGGTGCTGGCCATCCCTTATATAAGTGAACTCCTTTTCTCTCTCGCTCTATTTTCTCTGTCTGGTTCCTGGACATCCTTCACATTGAAGATCCCTTTATGGGCTGCCATCGCCATGGCTACTGCTGCCACCGGCAACCAGCACCTCTGCTCTTGTGGGGGTGAAAAAGTTGGTGTCTTCTCCGACTCTTGATGCGAAAGAAACCTGCTTGGAATGAGCATAAATTCTTGTCTTTATCATTAAAAAAAGCTCCTATCAGATTGAACTCCTATCTGAAGGGTGAGTAAAGTAAACAGACCGTTCCCTGGATTGCTGGATGACTAGACAGGAGTGCGATGGGAAGAGCACTATTAATTTTCCCGTTGTTCCAAAAAGGTTACGAGGTCACGGCATTGTGGTCCACAATTAAGAGAACACAACAAATAGGACGAGGGGTGCTTGTCTGTGGGTGAGGACGGAGAGCAAGTCCAGACAAAGACGGGGATGAAGATGCAGCTCCACACAACTCAGAGCCGGACAAAAGGCCTGCGACAGCCCAGCAACAGCACAGCAACATCAGCACGCCCATGTACCCATGCTGGCATGCACGTAAACTTAGACCCGCAAAGCAAGAATGTTTTTGGAGACTCCTTTACTGAATCTTGTCTTTGCATAAAAAACTTCCTCACTATGCTGATGACACCTCGATTTATCTTAGTGTTTGTTTTACTGCATCTAGAGCAGACTCCAAGCACATCTGTAAGACGTGAAATAAATAAAACCAGGAACACAGAGTGAACATACTGTCTGACCCTGACACAAACTTAAACCGGGGTCAAAAACTTTGTTTTAACCCTTGTGCTATCTTATGGGGTCCAGATGACCCCAGCCTTACATTGTGGTGTTAGCCCTTCTATGACAAAGGTGGACAAGACTTCATGTCTGTCACTGGACACCAGTAAAGATCAACAAGCGCACTGTCTTGTGGGGTCCAGATGACCCCACTTTTAATGTAAACAAGCCTAGGAGAGCGGAAGGGTTAAAGGGGCCATACCATGTTTTTCTTTAGTCTTTCAGAGTGAACTTTATGCATACATATGAATATGTATTACCTTTTGAACACTAAAAAACAAATTATTTGTGAAATATAAATTATTTTTTACAAACTCTTTATACCTGGAAGTAAAATGGCTTGATCTCTGAGGCTCCGCCTTTACCCCTTTGGAGGTGCTGCCCATTTCACAACATCATCCTAGAGCCGGCCTCGTCAGCATGTCACCCACAAAAAAAAGCATCCAATTTTTAGAAAGTTAGAGTATGTTAAAGATTTTGTGTTAAAGCATCACTGGCAATGCCTCATGTGTTAAAGGGTTAACAGGAAATGTTCAAATGTCTTTGGTGACACATTTTATAAGTTAAATTGGACATTTTATTTAAAAACAAAAAAAATATATTTTCCTTGTAAATCATGACTTTTTGTTCTCCTAAATAATTTTATGACTTTATTTTGTTAAATTTTTATTTTTTTTCTCGTAATTTGACAATTTATCCTCTTAACATTGTGACCGTTTTGTCATAATTTTGTTCCTTTTCCTATTTTGTCTTTAAGGAAGTGTGGCAACAAATTTCTTGCTTTATCTTTGTCTTTTTTAACATTACCATGCTTTTTGTTTTGTTTTCATCTCTTCAAAAAGTCTCTCTCGGCTTGCTAGCTTGCCAATGGCGGAATATTCCATTGCTGCGTAAGGGCGGTGAAGGGCAGTGGTTTGTGTTTTTTTAGAACACAGTTAGATGCTAATAGGCGAGGAAACTATTTTAGACATTTTTGTTAAGAACTCAGTTTGGGGGCTCCCAAGGTGTTGGGGCAATCGCCCACCTTTACCTAATGGTAAATCCGCCTCTGTAGTGAGTAATATTCAAAGTTCTTAGCTCTGTGGTTGTTCAACCTTTTACTTTAACGCATATGAGAAAACACAGAATTACAAATATTTGAATAATTTCTGTCAATATCTCACTTTTTCTGAAGCTTTTACTTTAAAAGGTTCAGTCGGAGATTCATAGATAATTTAGAGTCACTGTTTGTCTTTCACTTGACCTCAAATGTCCTCGTTATGTTGGCAGCTCAACAAAGTCATTAGCAGGGAATGCAGACGGTGCAAAATTGTTCGTTGCAAACCTGAACTATGTTGTTAAACTTTGTCACTATTAATAGCTGTTTAGATGAAACGTTGAGACAAGGAATTCTTTTTTTTAGAAAAAAGTTTGGTTTTAGCCACAAGATTTAAAAAAATTAAAGCAAAAAATATTTGATATTAAAACACCATTTACTTATCAGAAAGCAGTAAAATATAAAGCATTGATAGAAAATGTCAACCAAAAACTTCTCAGAGGATTTTAAGAAATCCATATGAATGATTTATTTGTTTTTTGTGACAAATATTAAATATTCATACTTTTATGGAAGTGGAAAGTGTATCGGCATTGGCTCATTCCGGAGGTAAAAAAAAAAATTTCACACCTGCCACCAAAGTATGCACTCGATTTCTATGAGGCCTGAGGTGGTGAGTTCACTGTGGGCCACGGAAAATCCTTCTTCCTGTTCCTGGCTGAAAAAAATAAAGTAAGCCCAGCTTTAACAGGCCTAATTCCATCAAAGCAGCGTGGACTGTAATCTGGTAAACAGGCACAATGGGCATTGATGGAAGGAGAAAGACGGCGAGGGAAACAGAGCGGGGGGAGGGGTGTCTCGCCAACAGTACCGACATCCATCAGAGAAAGAGCACTTCCTTCCCAGCAGACGGACGGACAGAACGCCGACTGTACGCGTTCATGTGACAGCGCACAGATAAGTGTCTGAAAGAATCAGGTCTACCTCCTTCTACTCCCTAAGGAGGTCAGGCTCTGTTACAGACATTCTTCCAGCCCTGCTGACCTCATGAATAAGACAAGAACACTTTCTCTTTGTGTCTCGCACACACACAGCTTCTGCACACATCACAGGTGAACACAAAAAGCTTTCACCGCATGAGATGACATGCTTTCATGTTTGCCAAAGAAAGAGGAGATGCCGAAAGCTGAGAATACCTGCAGCCTGTAATCGCCCCCAGCTATGACCCCCTTTACTGCAAAACCCTCACTCCCACTTTATCTGATCCCAGACACTAACATGTAACCCAATATTATATGAAGCATGTATGAAACGTTGACTTTGGTTACAATAATGCAAAACTTCAGACATCACTTCTTAGGTCAAAGACGTGTTCAGTAGAAAGCGATAAAGCTTAAACACAAAGTGTCATTTTCATTTGAGTCAGTGAAACTCTACTCTTTAACACATATATATACATACAGTATTTTGCTAGAAGAGCAACCGCCTTCACTTAAGGACATCAAATGGCATCACTAGAGTGATTTTCTGCACAACTAAAACCTACGTTTTGAAAAGTAAAGAAACTTAAGACTTTTGCAACCAAATACTCGGAAAAAACCGACAAGTCCATTGGTCTGGATCGAGTCCTAAACCTAGCATTTGGTCTGTATTCAAATCATCGTCAACCGGATATTTCTGTTCTGGACCAAATCTTGTAAACAAAACCACACAACTAAAGATCTCTTAAGTCACTGGCCAGGAATTACAAGGACGGTGCAAAGCAACGAGAGAAAGAATAATAGAAGTCCTGCGCTTTGCAATCCTTATCACTTATTCAAACGTTATTTTTCCTTGATCAATTTGGAATGTCCATATCAACGTCAAGCACAACACTTTTTGGTAGAGGAGGCATGATTCAAGACAGTTACATTGGAGACAGCGGCTAAGAAGGTACGCATGACATAGAGATTGACAGGAAAACAGTGTGAGAAGCAATGTGTATCACATTAAAAGTTATTTTAACAAGCCTGAATTCATAGGACAATATTTCAATGAGTTTTTGTGTCTCATTGTTGCTGCGCTACTCTCTTTACATCCCATAATGCCCGTCTACGGTGGCCGTTTTAGTTCACTTGTTCTGCTCCGAGTATTCAGACAGTGAAAACTCAGAGCTCAGTCCAACTGGACGCAAACGGAGACCACCTTGAAAGATGGGTCAGAAAGTGGTTCCTGGTCTTGGACCAGGGTCCACTTAGGTGTATTCAGACCTAAAATTAGTTCTGGATTATCGAAGAAATGAACTCTGGTTCACTTTAAGCAAAACTAATGTGCCCAGTCGGAATACACCCTCAAGTAAGCTCAACCAGGTCTTTCTGAAAGTGTCAATCCCAGTTGACTTGAAAGCAAACTCTTTTAGTATTTATTGACTGTGAGAATACAGGTAGATTATCCATCAAATCAATGAAAGTCTTAAGAAGAAAAGAACTGAAGGACAACACATTCTGTTCATATAAACACATATTCATATTTAAACATTTCATATAATAGATCTAAAGTTTCTCGTGCTGCTGCCCTCTATCATATCCAACCACAGGAAATGAATGGATAAATCTTTGCAGCTGTCTTCACCTTCCATAAAAGGCGGCTCAACCGCAGCAGTAGGTGATAAATAATTAAAGAGGGAGACAGAAAATCAACAGCTGGACCACATTTCTCTGCTGCTTTTAACCTCAGGGTCACCGACTGAGAAGTGAGAAGCTGAAAGTCACGGTCCCAGCACAGGTGGTTCACGCTAACACTTGAAAAGGAAAAAAAAGGAAGGAACAGTTTTATACTTTTATAGATCTTTAAACAGAGTCAGAAACCCTGTAGAGCATGTGCTCACATCTGTAGAGCACACTTTCAAATTAAACATCAATGAGCTTCAGGAAGCGCTCTCGTGCTACAGTCAAACTAAGTCTCTTAAACCGTCAGTCATGCCCCCGCGGAGCTCTCGCCACCTGCCTGACGACGTGATTACCAGAAAGCACCGACTTTGTACCAGCAGGACTGGTGTTGATGGTTAGGCGGCGCTGTCACATCTGTTGTTTTGTATTTACCCGTCAAAGTCAACATATGAACACTTCATTCATGGAAGTTTGAAGTGGGAAAGGTGTCGTCCCTCCGGCGCTTTGCACTCCACCCACAGAGAGAGGAGAAACTACCTTTCTCCGGTCCGAGCTGGCATCTGGATCAAAACTGTACAGCTGGAAAGCTCTGACATTGTTTGCCATTTTTGTTGCACCAGTATTGTAATTCACCCCCGCCGCACCAGGGGGCCCGTACCCCGGGAGAGCCCTGTCAGTCCCAGACAAACAACCCACCACTACCCAGGACTTCTGAGGACCACCCCAACCCAAGGCATGAGCCAGGACCCCCACTCGCCCATCCCGCAGGAGGTCCAGGATTTAGCACGGCAGGGGTCGCCCACCCCCGCCTAGGAGAACGACGCACAAGAGAAGTGGGTGTCCTCAAAGAGTATTGTAAATAGAGGTAAATTTCTAATTAACTATTGCTGCTCTGCAGAAACTATGTTCTAGAAAAGAACACAGGTGTTTAGATTTTTGCTAAAAACAACATCATCATGATTAAAAGACGACTAAATAGATCTAAAGATGATCGGTGTGGGACTTTAAATTTAGAATAAATGAGGGAATCTGAAGCAACTACAAACTCAGACCATCAGCATTTTTTTTTTTTTTAGGTAAAACCTTTATTTAAAAACGTAATATATTCTGAATATTCTAAAAGTCGAATATTTGCAAGTTCCCTAAAATCAAACACCAGATAAGAAAAAAGACACTATTTTCTACGAGAATTTAACGTCTCACAATACCTGATTTAAGCCTCTTGCTTTATTATGAATACTAACTTCTTTTGGTTCCTTTTTCATTCTGCAGTTTAGTTTTATATTAACTTCTTACCTATTTTTTGTCATGAAAAGAAATCATCACAATCATAAAATTGTACAATTTTCACCAAAAAGTCAGGTCACATTAAGAATTTTATCAAAACCCAGAAAAGTTATATCTTTGAGATGATCCATCTTTTTTAACTGGAATAGAAGTAGATCCTAAAGATTAAATATAACCACACTGATCTGCCCTCATATTTTTGCAAATCAGACGAACCTCTGAGAGGAATTTGCAGCTTGGTAAGCTGCAGGTCAACTCACCTCTCCTCGGTTGCAAGGAAACGCTCCCGAGTACTTGGAGGTGCAGGCGGGTCCGTCCTGGACCCCCTTGTTCTCCTGCATCCCGAAGGAGGCACTACAGTTGCTGGCGTAGTACTGCAGCGTCTCCCACGTCCGTCCAAAGTCCTGCGAGCGCTCCAGGGTCATGACGGCGGGCCGCGTGGAGCGAAAGACGATGATGAGGTGAGTGAAGTAGAAGGTGGTCTCCAGGTCCAGCTGCACCGTCTCAGACTCCACCCCCTCCGCAGACTGCCACCAGGTGTTTGGGTGGCGGAAGGAGGAGTCAGACATGAAGCCTGCCTGATGGGACAAGTGAGCCAGGCCGGCGTTGCATTTGGAGCACTTGGGGGCGCTGCAGGCCAGGTTGGAGTTGGGGTCCGAGTACAAGCAGGAGAGCTCAGTGCCGTTGTTGCCACAGACGGTCTGTGTCAAAACCTGGCGACCCAGAGCCAGGTTACCCATGCGGGGGTTGCAGGCTCGGCTCTCACAGCGGGGGGCCACACCTGCTCGAAACACGTCCACACAGGGTCCTGTAAAACAAAAACAGAGTTCACTGACAACACAGTTCAGCAGGAAAAGTCCTTAAATGTTTCTGTTAAAGCTAAGTGCCTCAGACAGTCTGATTCACTGTGTACACAAGTGGTTTACCTCCATTGGAAATGTTATGCAAAAGGGATAATGGAGGCATTGTGCACCTGTTTGACCTGACGCGGCCTACAGGCAGAACATGGTGGTGGAGGATGAGCAGCTTTCCTCCAGACTTCACCGTGACCCCTTCAGGGGTCAGATTCATGTTCCAGGATGGATTGATCCTCTTAAACCAGCAGCAAGACTTACTTTCCAGGTAGACTTCCTATTAAACTTCACAGGGGAATCATTGAACTTCTGTACAGACCAACTCTTCCCTTGAGGGCATTTTTTAATAGCTTTGTGGTGAGTTCTGTTCATGTCTGTAGTGGTGTGTGGCTTTATATTTATAATAGCTTCGTGGATTAGGTTAATTGGTGCATTTCTGCACATATTTCTGATCTGATCACTCACCTGGATTCACCAACACGGACAGACTGACCACCAATAACATCAGCATATCTCCTTCCTGCAGCTGTAATCCCAAAATACGCAGCAAAGAAACGGATCCTCTGAAGTCACCGGGAGTGTGAAGATCTCATTCACGGTGCTCAAAACAACCCCCCAAAAGAACAAGTGCGTATAGATTTCAATTCCAAACGGAACTTTCTCTTTTCAATCCAGCCCGATGAGGCGGTAAAAGCCTCTGACGGAACAGCATGACTCCTGGAGGTGCGCGGGAGCAGCCCAGGTTGCGGGGAGGTGACCGGCTCCGAGCGGCTCGTCTGCGGCTCCGGGACATGCCACGGCTCTCATCTCCCCGCAGTGTGCGTCCTCCGCCTGCGCGCGCGGCTGTTTGTGGAGCGGCGCGGAGGCGCGCGGAGGCTGTAGTGACAGCGCGGGCTTCAGCCCCGCCCCTCCCGCTGTCCTGCGCAGACTTAAAGGAACATTCTAGTTCGTCTTCCCAGACTACAATAAATCTTATTTTATTGTTATTAATGGCCCGATGTTATCTTGTGCTGATTTCTTGAACTTGTATAATTTTAACAAAATATATTTTCATGGAGAGTCAAACTTTGAAAGTTATTTAAGGTTTAAATTGATTTATTCTGGAATAATATTCCTGCCTTTTTATTATTCATAATTATGCTAAAAAGGTTTTAAAGTTTCAAAAATTGGCATTCTGCTAGCCTTTTGGACTATTTTAGCATTTGCTAAGATTTTTTAGGCTGTTTTGGAGTTTAGCTAATATTTCAGCTACATGCTAGCTATTTTGGCTAATTTACAGTTTTTAAAAGTTTTTTTCAGGCTCTTTTGAGTTAAGTTAATATATTCGCATGCTAGCTGTTGTGGCTAATTTAGTCATTTTTTCAGTTTTTTTAGGCTATTTCAAAGTTTAGCTATTTTTTCAGCTATCAATTTAAGCATCTTCAGCTATCAGCACAAGGATTTTCAGCAGCCAAATTCAGCTTACAGCTGTCACACTAGCTTTATCGCAGGTAATGCTATTTATATGTTAAAAAGTTACAGTTTTGAAGTTTAAAAAATGTAGTTTTAGTGTTCAATAAATGTTTATCCTGTTCAGCTGACGACCTAAGGTGTTTTTTGGATTTTGGCCCCCTGTGTGATTGAGTTTGACACCCCTGTCTTAAAGAGAAACACCCAGTTAAGGTTAACGGGCTCTTCTTAGGAGTTGGCCCCCAGGCCAAAAATAAAAGTATCAAATATAAAAAATAAAAGTATCAGAGCATGGATGGTTATTCTGACAAACCAACAAATTCTTATCCTCAAGTCGTCACATTTTGACGTTTGGTTAAGGACCACTCCGCGTCACTTTTTGAGGTTTTGGATGTCCCAAACTCATTGTTTTTTGACGTTCTGGTTGTTCGTAAAATTAAGTGTCCGCAACCCTTGGGACATGGTACCAGATGCGGTGCTAGATGCAGACTGGTCCCTGGGATGTGTCCAGTACCCAAACCTAGCACTGGTACCCTAACTCGCCACCATACGTGAACCTGTATACAAGACACAGCACGAATCGGGCCCGGACATGAACCAGTACCAAGTTAGGGTACCAATACTAGGTTAGGGTACTGCTGGACTCTACTTGCTTGTACGGACCGTTTCCGGTTGGGGATTTAATGGTAACACCCAGCATGTCGAAAAATGAGGTGGATGTGTCCTTAACCAAACGTCAATTTATGACAAGTTGGGCGTGAGAACGTTTTGGATAAATGGAATGACTGAGTTATAACTTTATTCTTCAATAGACGTCTATGGGATTTTGACTTCTTTCAACCAAAAGATTTTGGCTTCTTAATCCTTGTTGGGCTCAGGGGTTGCTGGAGCTTATCCTAGCAACTGTTGGGTTAAGGCAAGATGCCCATTGTCTGTATATATGAGAACTGGACTGAATGTCCCCTTCCCCTCTGGCATTCCTAACAGGAAGTACCCTCTGGCTCCAAGAAGCCATAGATTTCTTTTGAGAAATAAACAGCTATTACTCAATCATTCTGTTTGTTAAAATACCCATAATACATTTTTAACATGTTCTATATTATCAGATGCTTCAGTCAAAGTAGGTGGAGCCTGCTGGCCCCCATGTCTAATTACCATTGTAGCCAATGGTAATTGGAGGGGTGTGGACTTCCTACAAGCTCACTCCTGATTGGTAAGAGTGGTTACCGTAGAAACGTTGACTCAAACTGACTCGGACCACTCTGGCTCCAACATGGCGGTGTCCATACCACAAAAAACTTTCAACTGAACTGACTTCATTTAGTTGAAGACAGAAGTAGGTTTTTTTATGGGTGACATCACACGGATTTGGTCCAGTTCTCTGATACAGTCAATGGGTTCACCCTGGACGGTTCGCCAGTATGTCGCAGGGCACAAATACAACTTTATTTGTGATGTGTGTTTAAGCACAATGGTGTTGTAATCTGAGTTTATTCTGGGAATCTTTAATAATCACCAGTTATAGTGTTTATATATATATAAAGAAACTACAATAACAACTTTACATTTATTACCACTGCTCATTTTTTCTAGTTTATTGACTTTTTTAAAATAGTTTTTTCATTTTGTGTGATCTTAAATCCTCTCTGTCTACAAACATGGAACACTACAGACACTATAAGAGATGTGTTGATCAGGAAAAAATACAAATGTACCAACAGTCTAGACGAATCCGGCTAGTATTTATCTCCTTGATCTAGTATCCTGTATGTTTTAGCACATCTGATTCAGATCCCCGTGACTCACTTCCAGGCTCCTCTGGGTGTGTCAAAGCAGAGAAAATGTGTGAAACAGTCAGTGCAGTCCTTAAAGTGCTGGAAGCTAAAAAGAGGCTTAATAATGAGATAAAAGGAAATATTAAATAATAATTGCTGTGACTCTTTCATTCATTTATAACCTAGAGAAAAGTTGCATTAAAAATGTTTTTTGAGAGTTTGGACTGAGCCACGATGCAAAAGAAAACTGAAAAGTTTGGAATATCTGTCCAGAACTTGAATATTCTTATATCAAAGCAAGCCAAGATTGCAGTTACTTTACTTGTGGTTTGAATGAAATGTGTTATTTTTACATTTGCTAACGCATAAGTGCAAACATCCACTGACCTTTTGGGTAAAAGTCAATGAAAAATCAGTGATTGAAGAGAGTCAATCGATCAATAAGCTGCATCTCTGTCGCTCCACTCCTCATGATCTCCTGCTCTAAATGAAGTTCTGTCTGCGTAGAAATGAAGGGAAATAAGTTTTTCCTAAAATTAGCATCTTTCCAGTGGAAAAGTGTTGCACACACAAAGCTTCACTTCCATGTGATCAGGCTTTAGAGCGCCCTCCAGTGATCCTCACCGGTACCGTTTCTTCTGCTCACTTTACTTTAGAACATCTCTGCTGAACACAGAAAGGCTTTTCTCATTCTGTGTGCTGTGTAATTGGGCTATGACCCGGTTTGAGCGCATGTGACCCGTGTCCAGTAAGCAGTGGGCCAAGTTAAACGATCTCACCTGTTCACATGTGGTCCTGCATTCATTCAGTGAAGTGGACGTCTTTGTTCTCTCATGTCTCCATCCTCCTGCAGCTTCAGGAAGGCTGCACACGTTTGATCTTCCTCACCTTTGACGAGGACATCAGTGGTCCTTTGAGTTAAAAACGTGCAGCTGAAGATCGTGGGAACGAGTAAAGATACAGCACGGATGAAAAGGAGAATCAGGAGAACTTTCCGATCTGCAGGACTCAGGTCGGTCGGTTAATTTATTTCAAGTATTGATTGTAGATAATACAACAAAAAAATCTCACAAACATAAACATATCATTACAGAAAACAAAAAGCAAAGAACATTTTACATAAATGTAAGAAAACAACAATTGTGGAATGCATACATAACACATTTAGGTCACATTATATTGAATAATCTGATTATTAACTAAAGTCAAGTAGAGTTCAGTGGCGAACATAGCATTTTAGTGGCCCCGGGCGAACAGTAACATGGGGCCTTCTGCAGCGGGTAATCATTTAAGTCAGGTTTTAGTACAGAAGGGGCGAAAAAAAATAATTAAATGATAGAACAAATTGGAGTGGTATCAATTAGAAAGAAAAATGTTAATAATTGCAACTTTTCATTTTCTTATGATGGAGTACAAAGGTCACCATGAAATAAAACACATATAAATATATGAGAGTAAATTTGTAATAAATGATAATTATTAATACTAAATTGAGAAAAAAGTGAACACACAAACAAATTATAAATTTATAGTTTAGAAAGTTGTAATCCAGCAGTTTTATTTTGCTGACGTCATTGTGGTCAGAATCTAATTTTCAGGTCATTTAGTCAGATTGTTCCTTTATTTTGTTATTTTCATATTTCTGTTGTCAATCAGAAGTCAATAGTTGCTAGTTTGTTTTATTAGGATTTTGATTTTCTTGAACAGAAAACCTGCAGCTGATTCAAAATAATTATAATTTAACATTACTCACATTTCTTTTACGCATAAATAAATGTAAATGTAAAACCACTATGATTCATCATCTTATGCTACCAAAACCTGATCACTTTATTTAAAGTAAACCCAAAGAATCAAAGAAAAAAAAACATTTTAACTTCAACTTCATTACAAACCATTTTATTTTAAATATCCTAATTATTATTGATATTCAGTAGATTTGTTGTGTTTTATAATGTATGCAAAAGAACTTGTCTACTGTGATTTTCTGTAATATTTGAATTAATTACTTGTGCATGTAATTTATACGCATTTTCCTATCAATTTTATGACTTATTATCTTGAGTTTGATATTTCTCTACATAGATTAATATTTGTTTTGTTTGTCTTGTTTTTCTATTATTTTTGTTTTCTTTTGCTTGAAATCGACCATTTCCAAATCAAAAATTATTTAAAAAAAAAAAAATTAACATAATGGAAAATAAAAAAAATTATTACAGTGTTTCTGTATTTATTTTTAGGTAAATTGCACCATTTAGTTTTTAATTTACATTTTTACAAACTCCTTTTGTAATTTACTTCATATTTGTAATTATTTTTAAATCTATTAGTAGCTGTTTTATGCATCAGAGGTTTTGTATGCATCAGCTTAACTCATCTGTTGTTTTTGTTGGAATTTCCCTCTGACTGCTTTCAATTTTTTATTTTTCAAGCATTTTTTTAAAGTTTGAGTTGATTTTTGCTCTTAGAATTCTGTTTTTACTGCAGATTTTTAAAAATGATTTTTCAGTTTTATGAAGAAATATATATTTATTTTCTAAATGCTTCTTCTGTTGTTTTAAGTCTAATTATTTTGCACCAATTTAAGGTACGTTTCTTCTAAATTTGTTGAAATTTTACTGTTATTTAATAGTTTTGAAAAACATCTTTTTCTGTTCTAATCTTTTACTTTTTTTGTAACTTAATATTCAAAGGAAATATCTACTAAAGTATCATTCTTTTGCAGGTTTCAGCATTGTAAAAACTTTATTGACACATGTTTCTGGTTGTTTTGATCTTCAGTAAAGTTTAATTAATTTTTTGCTTCAAACTTGAACACGTCAGAAACGTCTGAGTCTGAGGAAAGGTGAAGTTAGAGCCCCTCATGGTCTGTCAGGCCCCAGGTCTGCTCTGAACACATAATCGCCGTCTTCATGCCATAATGACTCACTGATGGATGGCCTAATGACGCTCCCGGTGAGTAAACAGACCCAGTGATGCAAAGACACAAGTATTTCAAACATGCAGCCAAAACGCAGGACTCATTCTCGGAGGAACTCGACCGTTTACTGAACAAAGTCAGATGAAATTTTTATATTTGTCATCTCAGGTTTGAACTCGCCTGTGACGCTTCAACCCAGGGAAAAATGTGGAGGACGAGGCGTCCAGACCCAGAAATGACAGTCAGTCAGTTCGCTTTCTGCTCAGAAACGCGTCACAGTTTCAGGGAAAACGCTGCCGGCAGCAAATGGAGAAAATGTTCTGCACCTCACTTCAACGCAGGTCAGAGGCAGCAGTTATGTTTTCTCTTCTATACACATAAATGTTTGTATATAAACACAACACACTTACATACATAGAGATATATTCCTTATAATAGATTAGAGATAATACATGAACTCTTTATTTATCCCACTGTGTAGAAATATCCAAGTTGCAGCGTTAGTCTTAACACAGAGCAAAAAACACTCTATGTATCATTGACTATATGTGAGAACTGGACCGAGCGAATGTGATGTCATCCATAGAAAGAGGTTTAGTTCCAGCTCCAACCAAATGAACAAAATTCGTTTTTTTTCCCTTTGGACAAAACGGACGCGACCATATTGTAACCAGACGTAGTCAGTAAGCAGTGATCGGTCCAAGTCGGTCTGAGTCAACATTTCTATGGCAACCATTTTGACCAATCAGGAGTGAGCTTGTTGGCAGTCCACACTCCTACCAATTGAAAGCGGGGTCTATGAAATCTGTCAAACGTTTTGAATGTTGGACATGGACGCCAGCAGGCTCCACCTACTTTTATTGAGCCATCTGATTGGTCAGTTTATAACTTGAATTTAACTACAGAAAAAGTATGATTATCAAGTGGATTATTAAAAACATGTTAAAAATGTATCAGAACAAGAATGGTTATTTTGACCAATAGAATGACAGAGTTATAGCTGTTTATTTCTCTACAGAAGCCTATGGGATTTTGGGTTCTTGGAGCCAGTGCGTACTTCCTGTTTGGAACGCCAGAGAACGGTTACTCAGTCCAGTTCCCATATTGGCTTATAGTCAATGATATTTGCGCAAACATTAGGACATAGTCTATGTTTTACTTTTACTACAATTTGATTCCAGTCTAGTGTAACTGCTTTATAAAGTTATTTTAAAATAACCATAAAGAAGACAGTTTATAGAATAACACAACCTCATTCATAAAGTAAGTAAACAACAAAAAATAAAACAAATTACAACAACATAAAAGAAACAGTCCAATATTTTAAGTTAATAATAATAATAATTAAATATTACTATATACAATTAATATTCAATTAAAATATAGTCAAATTATTTAAAAAAACATCTAATTATAAGAAGTCATGGCAGTTTTTGTCATTGCAATTGCACTTCCAGTACGCCAGGGGGCGATGAGAGACAGGCGGGTAGATCCTCATCAACTTCCTGTTCCTGTCGGCGGCAAAGCGTGCTTCTAGTTTGTCAAGCTAAAACGTTTTTGTGACGAAGAGATAATAAACTTCTAATTTATTTTCTGTTAAATCTAAGCTTATTCGATCAAAATGGTGAGTAACGCTTCAGAAAAATCGACTTTTAATTGCAAAACAATCTTTGGGTTTATTTAAGTTTGTTAAAAACAAAACGAAGTAGTGCAGAGGGTTAGCTCGTTCATGCTAGCCATGTTAGCATCCCATTCATAACTGGTTCACAGCTCGTAGAAAAGCAAACTTAGACGAGTTAAAAGTAAAAAGTTTGGATATTCACGCGACGAATTTCTAATTTGTTTGTTTTGGATAACTTATTTCTGTATTATAAGATGAGCACGAGTATGAACAACAGAAATATGACAGGTAAAAATCAAAATGGACAATACCAGCATAAATGTGGACTTTCAAAAGTCATTTAAAATAAATAAATTGCTCCAGAACAGAGTTTTAAAAGTAACTCTAGTAATATATTAAGCGCATTTAGTCTAAAAACAGTCCAGAATGGTACGTTCCTGTTAGGTTGCTTCAGTGGTTTAAAGAAATCCGATTGAAGGCTGCAGAATTGTCACTATGACATGGATAAAATGCACATTTGAAGTTCTAAATCAGTCAAAGTAAGGAGACAAAAAAAAATCTAAGACAAACTCTATTGCTCATGTAAAAAGCGTCATATTTGCAGTGTTTGAATTTTGGTGACAAAAGTTTGAATCTCTTCTGCTGCAGAGTTTGCCGCTGAACCCAAAGCCTTTCCTGAACGGCCTCACAGGGAAACCAGTGATGGTGAAGCTGAAGTGGGGAATGGAGTATAAAGGCTACCTGGTGTCTGTGGACGGATACATGAACATGCAGGTCAGAGCGTTTTCTGGTTCATCCACAACTAGATCCTCTATTCAGGTTTTTTTTAATGCAGCTGATACACAAACAGAAGCAAATCCCATTAAAGGACCACTCTGATCTATTTTCACAGCGTTCACAGTGCTGTTTTTAGCCAATTAAAAAAAACATATCTGTCGTTTTCTAGAATATAATTTCTGGAGAGTGGCAGGAGCTCATTAGAAATTCATCTCTGAGTTGTTTCTCTGTCCAGCTAGTTTACAGCCCCCTTTTTGACAAATTATACATTATAAAACAGCATCATATATTTTTTTAATTTTTTTATAATAATTTTATTTTCAAACAAGAACAACCATAAAACAGAAAAAAAAATGAAAAGAGCAAAAGCATTCAAACAAGAAACAAAGCAGAACAAATCTCAAATATCAAGATTATATACTGTATGAGTATACATGTGACAACAATTTAAGCATTAGTTAAAGAAAAGAAACTAAAGCAACAATAACAAAAACTAATTAACAACATAAAAATCAATACAATATACATAAATAATAAGGAAGAAAAAACAATTCTAATTTTACTTAGAGATCTAAATTATGTTGGAAGGCATACATAAATAAATAAATAAAACAGAGTATACATAATTAAAGGGTGAGGAAAAATCACACCAGTCAAGCTAAACTGACAAACAATTTAAAAGTTTTGTGGCATTCTTATTCTTAATCTTTTTAAGAGGTTTACAAAAAATATGTTTTTAAAAAACAAAAAAAATGGGACTCTCGTTCAAAAAATGACATTTGTTAATACAAAAATCACCAAAAATAACTAAGTTGCTGAACAAAAGCTGAATCTTATTTTCTTTGTCAACATAACCAAATTGAATATTAGAGTACGTAAATAACAGAATCAAATAACATAATCAGAAAAATGTTTAAAAAACACCATTTTAATTGCAGTTGATCTTTAATATACTCAGAAATAAAAGTAATTAATTATACTGTATTTTAAATCACTCAAGTGTTTCAATCTAATTGCTTTAAATTGTAGTTTAATATTCCTCTTTCTTTGTGGCCAACAGTGTTTTCAGTGCAGTCTCAGTCTGAGTATTTAATTAGTCAACTGTTGCTGGAAAAATCTTTTTAATTAGCAGTTAAATAATACTTTTTCTAATTCCAACTAACCAATCACACAGATCTTTGTGTAATTCTTTCAAAGATTGTAAAAGAAAAAAATCCATTTGAAAAGTCAAATTGCTCTAAACACATTTTTTTAAAATAAAAGTTTATGTTACCTTCTTTAGCCATGTTTAAAATCATAATTTTTTAAAATATTTTTTTAACATCATTAGTGTTAAAGTTTGTTAGTCAACTCTGTCGTGAAAGTGAATGAAAGTCGTTTGTTTTTGAGGAGAAATAAAGAAAACATGGAGGACAGAGGGAAGGAGGTGATTTTAATGAACAAAAACAATTCTTTAATCTGGAACAACTTTGCCAACAAAACATGTCAAACACTTTTGATAGATAAATATAGAGAATAAAATAAATATATTTAAAGACCATAAAGATCACATCATAACATTCATGTATCTCCTTATTTACTCTTTAAAATATGAGACAGAATTCTTTTATTTATTTATTTATTTCTGGCTTTCAATGAAACTGGACTTGTGGAGTTTTTCTTTGCTGGTCGTTGTTTAGATGAAGGTTGTTGTTTTACTCTGGAATCTTTTTGAGTTTAAAAGAAATAAATTAGTTGTGATATACTTAAAGAGGAAATAACCATTAATCAGTTAATAAGCTTTAGTTTGTTGTCAAAAGTGATAAACAGCAGGAAATGCAGATAATCCTCAGATTTAATTATTTTATATTATTTTTTTACTAAACAGCTGCTGGAAGTGAATTCAGTCAAAACAGTTCAGCTATTAAATAGATAAACTGTAATTTAGTTTGTGAAGCTTCAGAGTGAACCAATTAATGAGTTTTTTAAATAAATTTTATTGGTTTTTATTTGCTTTAGAAGCTGAAGTTCTTTGTCTTTTAGAAGTGATGCATTTCTATTATGAAGCAGTATTATGTAGTATATTATGCAGTATTATTAAGTATATTAAGCAGTATAATAAAGTACGTAGTTTAGTTTAGTTATTTATTTGTGTATTTATTATGTAGTATATTGTAGTGTTCTGAAGAATATTAGGCAGTATTGTGAACTATATTATATGTAAGTATATTATGGAGTGTTAAGATGTATATTCATCTGTATTGTGTAGTACATTAAGCGGTATTATCAAGTATGTTATGCAGTATTAGGAAGTACATTAAGCAGTATAAATAAGTGAATTATGCATAGTTGTGTAATGTAATTAATATACAACATAATACTGCAGAATATATTGATACACTTAAAAAATAAATACTCAAGAATGTGATTTTAATCTTGCATTTCTTTTAATATGTCTGCCATCATCAGAAAAACGCTACAGAAACATGTTCTAAACACCAAAACACATTTTTATCAAAGTACACAAAATGTATTCTGTAGTTTACCTTTTTATCCAGCAGAGGGCGCCCAAGTGTGAAAGTAAAACTCCATTAAAATCTGCTGTAAAAATAGAGAATTTGATGAAAGGTTTGGACTTTTCTGTCTGTTAGCTGGCAAACACAGAGGAGTACGTGGACGGAGCGTTGGCGGGTCACCTGGGAGAAGTACTCGTCAGGTATGAAACTCCTTCACAAATGGTTTTTATTTTAAATCAATGATGAAAGTTAAAGAATCTTCTTTTTTAATCGCTGCAGTCATTTATGGATTTTTTTGTCTGTTCAGGTGCAACAATGTTTTGTACATCAGAGGAGTAGAAGAAGAGGAAGAAGATGGGGAGATGAGAGAATGATGATGAAGAGGAGTCGCGTGTGTGATTGAACCCTATAGTGTGTTTGTGTTTTCACCATGTGAAACGAAACTTTCCAACAACTTTACGATGAACCTCTTTTTTTTCTACTGTCTGTGATGTAACACAATAAAGTGACTGTTGTATCATTTCCTACAGAACTGTGTGTGGTTTTTTTTAATCTTTGTGTGTGTGTTTGACTTTCTAAAACGAGGCCCGCCTCTCTGTGCACTTTAAACTCCTCTGGACAAACATTGACTTTGTCTCCAAACTCCGGTTGCCCCTAAACTTCCTCCGTTAACCGAGCGAAAATGTCTGGAAATCAGCGTCTGCTGGTGAAAAACGCCAAACAGCTGGTTCTGATCTGCAGCAACGGAGAGAAGTTCCTGAACAAAGACGGGATGAAGAGTCTGAGCGTGATCGAAAACGGCAGCGTTGTGATCGGGAGGCAAGTTTAACTTTGATTTATGGTTAATATTTTACACATTTAATGTTTTATTTTGTTTTTACTAAACATTTAAAGTAAAAATTGATTATTTTCAGTGTTTGATGTAAAAATGTCAAATAAATCTTGAATTGTTGTTTTTGTCGCCCTCCTGTGGTTACTATGGTAACTACATGACTTTCATGGATTGGTTTCTTCCATCAGGGACGGGCTGATTAAATCGGTGGGACCTGCAGAAACCATCAGTGCTCAATACCCAGAGTCCTCCTTTGATCGTGTGATCGACGCCACAGACATGTGCGTCCTGCCAGGTGGGTGTCGTCCGCAAACGCCACTTCCTGCTCAAAGTCGGGACACATTTCAAAGTCTCAGCTCCTCAAACTGGTTAAATTATGCGTGTTTGAGACATTTTTATCGATCAGATCTGGAAACTGTTGCTTTAAAATAAAAGTTGATGCTTTTGTTTCCTCATCAAAACACTCAATTTGAGGAATGCAGTTTTTTTAGCCTTCATTCAAATATAGTTGTGACTATTTGAAGGAATTTGACCTAATTTTAATGTAATAATCATCAAATTTTTGTCCTTTTTTTGTGTAGTTTTACTCACCGTTAAACAACCATGTACTGAATTTGTATTTCTAAATACTTCACCTCCACATTAAGCAGGTAAAACATATTTTCTTTATGGACGACATCATATTTTAGATGGTTTTGATGTTTGAAACGTTAAATCAAAACCACACATTTGCTTTTGAGTCTGTGATTCTAACAAGATTTGGAGCAAAAGTTTAAAGTGTTATAAATATAATCTTAACATTTTAGTCATTACTTTGTTCATGAATGATTTAAATGTTCTAAAAGTTACTGTTTGTGCTTGTACAGAAGAATATTCCATTTAAATACCAACAAATAAAGTTTTTTTGAGAATATTTTTATTTATTTATATATTTATATTTTTGTGCTTTTTTTTTAAAAAAAGATTTTATTAGTTTTTTTATTTTGTGTTTTAATTGGTTTTCTTTTTCACTGTAATTATTCTAAATATTCAATGTTTTTGGGTCCAAAAATACAATACAAATACAATAAATTACAGTGAAAAACAAAAAAATATATTAAAAAGAATAAAATGTCTTGAAATACTCAAAGTCTTGAAGCAAAATAATTATATTAAAAAAAACAAATTTGAAAAAGCAAAATATCTAAAAAAATATAATAAAAACAATATGTTTAAAAAAACAATAAATGTATTTAAAAACAAAGATATATATTGGAAAACCATAAATATCTCTCTCTCTCTCTCTCTCTCTCTCCCTCTCTCTCTCTCTCTCTATATATATATATGTATGTATATGAATTAAAACAAAAAAGTACTATTTTCCAAACAAAAAGTATCTTGATAACAAATTAGAAATGACTAAAAAATGTATATTTTTGATACCAAAAAATCTTTTAACTCACCTAAAAAATGTAATATACTCCAAAAGAAGTAATATAAACATAATATATGAAAAGGTATTTAAAAAAACAAGAATAATTTTGAAAATTAAAATACAATCTAAAAAAAAGTTGGGAGTGAGGGATACAAAGTGCATCACTATGACAACCATGGTTTACTAAAATTGAGAAAATGATGGTATTTTAATTATTTGAGGATTTCTGTGGAATCTTTTAACAGCAACAAACATCTGTGATGAAACTGATTATTAATCTTTACTTGTAGATAAACTGGATTCTCTGAAATGTTTTGGTGCATTTTATTGACGTTCCTGCCGGTCTGCAGCTTCACCTGCAGGAGGCGGAGCCTATTTTACTAATAACTCCAGTTTTAGCTCATTTTTTGCACCATTTATCTTGGACATGAATGTATTTTTTCAAGTAGAATTCTTTAATTCCTAAAATGCTAAACTTTAATTTTTGAATTTCTCTGATGGATCTGAAACCTGGAGAACTTGAAGATTGAATAATCGTTCTGACTAAAGTTTGAAATGTTTCCAGGTCTGGTTGATGCTCACACTCATCCGGTCTGGGCTGGAGACCGCGTGCACGAGTTTTCCATGAAGGTAAGCTTCCAAGCCCCGCCCCCTTCCGTCTTCTGCTCGTGGTGACTCTGCGGCTTGCAGCTGGCGGGAGCCTCCTACATGGACGTGCACCGGGCCGGCGGAGGGATCCACTTCACGGTGGAGCACACCCGCGCCGCCGCCGCCTCGGAGCTGCTGGACGCCCTGACCTGCAGGCTGTGGCGGATGCTGCGCGCCGGAACCACGCTGGTGGAGTGTAAGAGCGGCTACGGGCTGGAGCTGCAGACCGAGGTCAAGATGCTGGAGGTGATAGAGGCGGCCAGACGCTCGCTGCCCGTCAACATCTCCTCCACCTACTGTGGAGCTCACGCCGTGCCCAAGTAAGCCCCGCCCTCTTGAACCACATCCTGTGAAATGTCTGTTTAGCTCCACCTCTTCTCAGAGGCAGGACGGAGGAGGAGGCGACAGCGGACATCCTGCAGGTCCAGCTGCCGCGGCTGAAGGAGTTGATGTCCGCCGGGTCGCTGCAGGTCGACAACATCGACGTGTTCTGTGAGAGGGGCGTGTTCGGGCTGAGCTCCGCCCACCGCATCCTGCAGGCCGGCAGAGACATGGGCCTAAACATCAACTTCCACGGAGACGAGCTTCACCCCATGAACTCTGCTCAGGTGAGCAGCGGGGAAGGGGGCGGGGCATATGAACAGCTGCTTCTATTGACCCGCTGCGCTGTGTCAGATGGGGGCGGAGCTTGGAGCGTTGGCCATCAGCCACTTGGAGGAGGTGACGGATGAAGGCATCGTTGCCATGGCGACAGCAAAGACGGCCGCCATCCTCCTGCCGACGACGGCGTACATCCTCCGGTAGTTAAGCTCCTCTCCCTCCTCTCCAAGTGCATCATGGGATCTTGACCTTTGGCCTCTTCAGGCTGCCGCAGCCTCGAGCCAGAGACATGCTGGACGCCGGCGTGATCGTCGCCCTCGGGAGCGACTTCAACCCAAACGCCTTCTGCTGCTCCATGGTGAGGGCGGAGTCATGATGACCTCCTGCACTGCCCGCCCCCGCCTTCATCCTCCTCTCTTCCTCCTCCTCCTCAGCCCATCGTCATGCACCTGGCCTGCGTCAACATGAGGATGACCATGTCTGAGGCTCTGGCTGCAGCCACCATCAACGCCGCATACGCGCTCGGCCGCCAGCGCACGCACGGCTCGCTGGAGGTCGACAAACACGGAGATCTGCTCATCCTCAACTGCTGCAGGTAAGACGAGCGCCGCCCTCCATGATGGCGTCCAGAGGAAACCAGGACGAATAAAGGTCATGAAATCACTCAGATTTTATACTTGAGGATCTGTTAGACTGAATATTAAATAAAATGTTTTTGGGCCCCTCCCCCTAAAATGATGACATCACTGTGGGAGAGAGCATTATAAAGGTCAATAGAACCAATGGGGGAGGGGCTTGAAAATATTTCAAAAATCCTATAACGAAACATTAGTCTTGTGGATAAGAAAATGAAGTTTTAAAAATATTATGGGATGTCCACTGAACTTACGGCTTGGCAGTCGTATTGTGGCAAAGTGTAAAATTTGATGATTTTTTACATTTTTACACAAATGCCACCTGTTTGATAACAGCAAAAGTTTAGTTGACCTTTGACCTCGAGAAGAAGCCGCCATCTTGAAATTTCAAAGAAATCCCTTTTGGTCACTTCTACAGACTCTTAAGGATTTTGATCTACATAACTTGGAGAAAAATGTTGGAAGTAGAAGTTATAGATTTTGAACGGCGTTAGCGTTGCGAGCTAGCAGAAGTGATGTTCCCCCTTATTTCTCAAATTACTTTAACCAAACTTTTATAAACCTTTAATACGTGAATCATCAGCTCAAGCTGAATGAATCGATCTAATATACAATATGAACATATTAGGAATGTGGACATGGTTGAATATTTAGAACGGCGTTAGCGTAGCAAGCTAGCAAAAGTGGTGTGTGTGTGTTCCTGTTTCTCACATTCTTTTAACCAAAATATTGTAAACCTTTAATATATGAATCATTAGCTCTAGATAAATGAAACAATATATTAACCTGAGGTGGGGACTCGAGTCAAATGACTTGGACTCGAGTCAGACTTGACAGATTTGACGACTTAAGACTTGACTCGGACTTCAGCCCTCTGACCTGGTTGTTCTCGGTTGTTTTCTGATAGAAATCCAGCGAACGTATTCTAGAATTCACGGAGATGCATCTTTCCTCACAAGCTTTCAATCAAGTGTCTAAATGGTTTGTATTTTTTGAGTTTTTATGAACTTCCTTTGGATTTCAGGGACAAAATAGTGCAATAAGTTAATTTTAGAACTACACCTGAACAAAGTGAGACAATAATCTCAGTATAAGTTGGTCCATTTCAGAAAATCTAAAATGTAAATCTACATTTTTATTTCCTAAATAATGTGAAAAAATGTTAATTTAATGTAACATTTATTGAATTTCAGAATAACGTCATAAAAATGAGCCAAAAATTACAGTGAAATTTGAGTTGTTTTTAATTAGTCTTATGGAGGAAAAGGATTTTGACTCATTTTAAGGATAATTTCCGTATTTCTAGATCGTAATTAGACAAAATTCTCCACTGTGCTGATTTAGAGAAAACCTGAGGCTCTGGAGCCACATTTCCACTTTTTTCCCTCCTTTGTGACCCTTTGGTTTTTAACCCTTTAACACCGGAGCTCCAGTGTTTATGTTCTTTGATTTACTGTATTTTTTATTGGTTAACACGGGGCACCATTTGACAACTGTTCAGTTTAGATTGAACCATTTTGAGTCTTTATGAATATATCTATCTAAAATTATGTGATTTGGTTTCATTTTATGCCCAAACTTCTCTAAGGATTATCTGGGATTGTTCTTCCAGATGAATCTAATCTTCTTAAATGTCTCCTGTGTTCGACTGCAGGTGGGAACACCTCATCTACCAGCTGGGGGGGCATCAGGAGCTCATCCGGTACGTCGTCGTCAAAGGAAACGTCGTCCACGACAACACCATGGAGATGTGACTGCAGCAGCTTCTCTCAGGTATCTTCACTTTTAGGAAGCTGAGAGGAAGTGAGAAGAAACTCTGTCCTTTCAAAGTAAAAGCATTACATAGTAAAACGTTCCTGAAGTTTAAGGAATTTCTGATTCTAATTTAGTGTGCTTGACCCAAAAACACTTTGTTTTGGTTTCCTAAAATGAGAATTGATATTTTCTGCATTTCATTCAACTATTTTAGCTTCTTGTTAGCTTAAAGTTTTTAATATATTTAAACTTTTACGCTTGTGATTTTTGCTCAAGCAAAGGATATTCACAAAAACCAGGAATATTTCTGTTTTTATTTATGACAAAATCTTTCAGACTTTAATTTGAGACGTTTATTGAACTTTTATGAATGTTCGATAAGTGTAAAAATACGTATAATTCTATTCACAAACGTAACTGAGAGCATAGATGAAGGTGATGCTGATTTTCTTCAGGCCTCAAACTTCTTTCCTGTCCGGTGGATCTGCTGGTACAGCGTCATGGAGAAGGCCATGCCGAGCAGCTGCAGAAGGAAACCAGAAGCTTTTAACCTTTAATAGTTAACAACTTTAGCTCCAGTGATGATCTTTACATTAACATGGAGAAAAGGAGCTTAAAGCTTTACATTAGACTCACTGGTGCAACATCGAGATGAAAAGTCTCTTTTCTCCGTGTCAGAATCAGCTGACTGATGTTTAAGAGTTCTGGTACGTCAAAGATCGTGTTGTTACATCTCTGGTGTTAAATGTTAACTTACTGTGTTCCTTCTCAATATTTTGACCTTTTTCACAAACAAAATGGTGATATCACGGCCGGTGTGTTTAGTGACTTCTGGTTTACATCGGCAAAGCTGACAACTTTTAAACACAATTTTACCTAAATAACAAAAGGTAACCTTAAACAATTGTAATGGAAAATTTGTACAAAATTTCTTTTCATTTTCTCTCTTCAGACTTATTTTTTAGCTTTAAAAACATCTATATTAATTAAAGATATCTCCTTCACAGATTTAGAATGTAAATAAGGGACGACTGGAAATGAACACTTAAAACTGTCACCACTCTTTATGTTTAGTTGTAGATGAACATTTGTTTAAATACAGACGAAGATGACCTAAAATGTTTCCTGATGATTTTAATGATCTGTAATTCTGTTAAATAGGTCATTTAAAGTAGTTTGGAACTCTTTTCTACCTTATTAGGTTGAAATTGTTACATAAAAAGACTTCATTAAGTTGCTCGTTGATCTGATCTTCGAGATCAGGATCACAAAATCTATTGTCTGTTCAGAGAAATACTTATCACAATCAATAAATAACTCTTTTTAGTGTATTTTAACTTTGACTGGATCTAAAAAAATGGATAGAAAAAAATCTACGAATTAAATTTTCTATAAAAACGTTTTGTTTCTATTTAAGACAAAAATCTGCTTCATTTTTACTTTAAAAATTGAGATCTTCAGTGATTAAAATGACACTTCTGCTCGGATTACCTCACGAAAATGTTTTAAGAAACAGATCATAAGAAAATAAGTGTTCATATCAGTGGAAAGTTGATTTTCTCTGCTTCATATTTTACTAGAACTACATTAATTGTGTAAACGGTTGAAAAGTTAGTCATCGAATGAATGAATGAACAAAAAAAGCTTCAATCAGATGAAGTTACTGTCACTGAATTGATCAAATCTGGTTCCACCTGAATACGAGCCGTTGCTCACCTGGATGACCAGCACACACATGGCGATGGTTCCCAGCAGGTGTTTGTTGTCGTCTAACCACTCCTCCATCTTCTCGTAGCAGCCCTGAAACAGCAACAGCCTCTCTGACGGTTCGGTTCTTTTCAGATTCTACAAGGACGACGGAGGAACCGTGAAGACTGACCCGCTTCCAGAAGACGTTGGAGGCGTTCCTGCCACAGCCGGGGTGGACCTGCTGGCAGCAGGTGTCAGGAACCACGTTCTCCTGCAGGGCGGCGTACCAGTCGTCATGGTTCACCACACCGCAGCACATCCACTGGAGAGAGAAACTCGTTTATGGTTCTGAACCAGGACTCACAATAAAAACATGAGGACAAGTCTGAGTGTGTGTGTGTGTGAGGTATCGGCCAAAAGGGGGCAGCACTGTGGGCTTCATCCAATCAAATACCAAACTTTTCAAAGTAGGAAAAACTTTTGATCGTAAAAGACAAATTTCCTTTAGAGAATACGAGCAGCAGTGGATGCAGTTTACTTTTCCTGATTAAGCTACAAGTAAACAGGAGTTTGAAAATACAAATACAGTAGTTGTGTTGAAATTACTAAAATGATGAGTTAGATTTAATTAAAAAGAGGAAATTATTTGATTTAAAAATTTTTATATCAGCAACAGATCATGTTAACTTAGTATTTTAGGTTAGGGGTTAAATTTTATGGAGTTATTTTTGAGCTTCAATCATGATTTTAAGGTAGAAAGTTTTTTGTTTTTTTAAATTTGAGTCAATCTGATTTTTTTTTTTTAAGAGTGCAGGAATTCAAAACCAGATTAGAACATTAAAAACAAATTTCCAACTTCCTGTTTTGAAGCAGCACATTGACTGAATATAACAAGGATGTCAAACATCACACAGGGGGCCAAAATCCTAAACTTATCTTAAGTCGTGGGCCAAACAGGATAAACATTTCTTAAACACTAAAACTAAATTATTAAAACTGTAATTTTTCAACATAATTATGAATTAGATATATAGCATTACCTGCAAAAATGTTAGTGTGAAAACTGTAAGCTGAATTTAGCTGCTGAAAACACTAAAGCTGATAACTGAAGATGCTGAAGCTAAGATATTAGCTTAATGCCAGATTTCCCAAAAAACATAAAAAAAAAAAAAGAAAAACAGGTTAGCCAAAACAGTTAGCATTTAGCTGAAATACTAGCTAAACTCCAAAACAGCTTAAACAAAATCTTAGTAAATGCTAAAATAGTCTAAAAAGCTAGAACACTAGATCCGGCCCCCGGGCCTCGATTTTGACACATGGTATATGAGAACTGGACCAAACGAGTGTGACATCACCAATCGAAAATCCATCGGGTTTTTGTTCTGGCTCCAACCAGATGAAGTCAATACAGTCGCCATGTTGGAACCGCACGTTGGTAAGCAGTGATTGGTCGACGTTTCTATTGACAACCACTCTCGCCAATAAGGAGTGAGCTTGTTGGAAGGCCACACCCCCTACTACTTGACAGCAAGCTAAAAAAATCTGTCAATTTAAATGTTAGACGTAGTGGCCAGTAGGCTCCACCCACTTTTATTGAGGCATCTGATTGGCTAACTTTAATGAATATCATGAACTATCAAGATAAAAAAATTAGGTTTGTCAAGAAGTCTATGGGATTTTGGCTTCTTTGAGGCAGCAGGTACTTCCTGTTTGGAATCCCAGGGGGGGAGGGGCCACTCAGTCCAGTTCTCATGTACTGAACGGTCCAGATTACCTCTCCCTGAATGGCGTTCCAGGCGTCTTTCAGTCCGGCGTTGTTCTCCGTGGTGTACAGAACCAGCCCTTCTTTTAGGTCCCGCTTGGCGTTATCACTCACCTGAGGGGATGGCAGGTGCATCATGGGATATGTGGTGGTTTTCACATGCACGTGTAAGAAAATACAAAGAGGTGTACCTTATCGGTGTAGACAAAAAAAAGGATGAGGAGGATCAGCTCCGCCAAGAGGATGATCAACAGAACGATGAAGAACTGAAAGGAGGAGATTTTTTCAGAGAAACTGACTGCCTGATGCATTGTGGGTATTGCGGTGCACTCACACTCAGAAGAAGACATTTGTTCTCCTTGATGGCACCCAGGCAACCCAAGAAACCCGTCACCATGACGACCGTGCCCAGGGTGATGATGAGGTTGGCGGCGGAGAGCGAGGGGAAGGAGGGGGACAGAGTGGCGAAGCTGCCCTGCGAGACGGACAACCACACGCCCACCCCCAGGAGCCCGCAGCCCCCCAGCTGGAACACGGGAGAAACAGGAGAGGAGAGTCACTGCTACCGTCAATGAACCGTTTTAAATAAAGATGTGAGGAGTTGGTACCCAGAAAAGCAGGTTGAAGAGGAAGAGCATGTACTTGACGCAGCAGATGCAGCCGCGCGCCATGATGAGAGCAAAACAACTGAAAAGATGACAAACATCTTCATCAACTCGTCATTTCATCTGGTTTTAGAGCAAACATGAGCACAAACTCACCGCTTTGAAAACAGAAACAGCAGCTCAGGTGGTTGATCTGAAACAAATGAGCAGGAAAATATGTTTAAGGACAAAATATAAACTTTGATAATCTAATCCTGGAGGAGCAACTTTTTAAAACATGGATTCTAAAGTTTGAAAGAAGGGTGTTTTGGTAGAAAGAAAAAAAACATGGAAATTGGACAAAAACATGTTTCACTTTGATTAAAAAAAAAGTAATTTTAACAACTTAACTCTACACTACTACTTTTGTTTTTATGATAGCCTAGAAACAATTAAAGGTTTGTTCCTTTGGATTAAAAAAAATCCCCAAACTCTTCTGCATGCAATTATTTAATCTATCTAAGTTTTTGTAAATAATAGTTTTACTTTCTGGATGGAGACATGTTAACATGTAATGTAAATGTTAAAAAACAGATTACAGACCATAAAATTAATATTTTTCTCTCTGACTTGCAGGAAAACCCAAAACAATCCAGAGAAACACTTTTGTTTGTAAATGTTTTTCTTCTTCACTTTAAAGCTTTGTTGTTTTGTAAGTTGTTCAACAACACAATTTCCCCATCATGGAACAAATAAAGTGTTTTTAAAGGTATTATTCTTGTAAAAATACTTTTAAATGTTAAAACTGGTTTACATAATCCTTGTTCTTATTTTAAGGAGAACTTTAACCATATTTTTATACCAATAAACTAAAATTTAAACATTTTTTTTATATTTAATCATTGATTTAGTAAATATCTACTAAAGCTCAAAACTATTTAGTTTTGGTTTAATAACTTAAAAAACATCAAAACAGTTTGTTTTGTCACTTTTTAAATGTGCTAATAAAGTTTAATTTTTTTGGTCGGTTTTGTTAAATCCTTGCCAGAAAATGACGTCATCGATCTGACCTCCCAGAATGCAGCATTAAAAAAAAGTTTGCGCTAAAAAAGAAACACACAAAATAAGTTAACCAAAATGAAGTGGTTTTACAAATTGACGGTTTTTATGTATTTAGGGACGTAAAAAGTTTTTGAAACGAACAAACTGAGCGGCGCTTCGGCGCCTCAGGTCGTGATTTTCTTCCATGCTGTAGAAAAAGTGAGGAGGAGGAGGAAAATGGAGGTTTTTTCCTACCGTTTCCTACGAGCTCGCGCTCATCTTCCCGCTAACGTTTCCGTCGCAGAGACCTTCACGTGCCGCTCTTCCTCTCAGCCGCGAGCGCTGTCGAAATGTTCATGTATGTTGGAAACTGCGAAGCTGCTTTGAAGTTTTTTCGACGGGAGGAGGACGCTTCGCCTTCGGGGGCGGAGCATATAGCTGAGTCAGAAAAGGGGGAGGCGGGAACGAGTAAAAAACAAAAAACTATGCTAATAAAATAAAATTAAAAAGTGAAGTCAGATACTCACATTTAAATAGTTTAGAAAAACAATAAGGAAAGATAAATGTTTTTTTTTTTTTTTTATTCTTGAAGCCCAAACTTTGCTCATCATCCCTCTAGTGGTCAACCGCAGAACTCCAACTGCAAAATATAAAGTCTCCAGCAAAAAAAAAAGAAAAAAAAGAACATGAAATCTTTTAACACTCAAGTAAATGTATACAATAAATTAACTAATTAATCGTAACTGACTCTGACCTCATTCATGAACAATCATTAACATTGTAGAAGCATCTTCTCTCCACTTTTTAAACTCTTATTTTCAAGCTTTTATGGTCTATTTTAGGATTTTGCTGCAACTACATTTAATGTTTTAAATTAATCTATTATTTTAATAGTTTTTTATGTTTCTCTTTTCTTTTAGTTTCTAAATAGTGTCTTGTTCTTACTGTAAATCTTCAGTAATAATGGTATTTATTCTGATTTTACCCAGGAAGTTTAAAAGAACACAGTTATTTTGTTTAGATTATTGAATAGTTTTATTAAAATTTAGAAATGGTAAATTCTTCTATTTACAAAACACAACTGCAGGTTCAATGCAGAAACACACCATGTACGTAGAACTGGTATTTAAAGAGTAGTATTTTTTTATATTAAACATAGTATGTACAATTAAAAAAAAATTAAAATACATTTTTTGTTTGAAAAAGTAAAATTTTTGCTTAAAAGTGTTGTTTTTAAAGTAATATTTTATTTTGTTAGTTTTTTATTTTTAAAAAGGGATATTTAAAAATAGGTTTTTCTGATTAAAAACAAATTTTTTGTAGTAGCATTTTTAAAGTAATATTTAAAAAATTAGCTTTTTATTTTAAAAAGTAATATAAAACAGTATTTTCTTGGTGTTTTTATTTTTAAAAATCATTATTTTTTCAATTTTTTGCAGTTTGACTCACTGGACACAAACTGAACCAAAACATTCATAAAATCTGATTTCATGAAGAAGACTATAGAATGCATGTTTTTGTTTTAACAGTTATTTAGTGTCTGTTTTGTTTTGTTTTGTTTGCTCATTAAAACCTTCAACACCCAAATCCCAAATTGAAACAGGACTTTAATAAAGAATTTTCCTCATTACATTGATATAAATACAGAACTCTGAACAAAATATACAAAAGAAAATTACAAAACATTAAAAGCATTCGTTGTTTTGTTGGGAATCCATAAAATCTTCATTTCTGAGGGTCCAGACTGTCCGACTGAAATCCGCACTTGTCCTCTAAGTAGAAAAGCGATGGAAGGAGCGGCGAGGAGGCGGAGCGTCTGGGTTCATCCCAGGGCCCAGCGGTCGGACTGCGAGTTCAGCTGCACCGACTCGCTGCTCTCTCTGTCCTCATGCTGACACAGAAAGGAAGAACACGTCAAACCTTCATCTGGAGCAGAAATCTGCTCAGAAACGCGACGTCGCAGCACCTTGGTGGCGATGGCTCGCAGTTTCCCCAGCAGGGAGGGTTTCTGGGCGTAGACCACGTCGTCGTCAGGCTCCTCCCCCTCCGTCAGACCACAGCTGTCGGCAGCAGGCAGCTCGCACTCCTTGTTGGCGGACATCACCAGACGAGAGTATTTGTACTCCAACCTGAGCAGAGAGCAGAGGGCGCGGAAGTCATGGTCAATCTGGTAAAAACACGTTTCTTGAAGCACCGTAACAAAGAACCAGAATGAAGTAATGAAATAAAGCATTCAAATTTTTATTTTTATACAACAGTACTATTATATACGCCGGTACTGGTACCAATTTTGCACCAGGTTTTGGTTCCTGTCCCGTGTCAGGAGGTCATTTAAAGGAACCCGAGAACATGAATCAGCATGAAAAGGTTAAAAACAAAACCTTCTTTTTGCAGAGTCATTCTGTCGTTCTCCACACAAACTTCTCACCAAAATGAGACCAAAAACAAGACAGTCAAACATGGAGGGGGCAGTGTGATGGTGTGGAACCATAAAGCTTTTCCTCAAATAAATAAAATGAGTTCAAAACTATTTATGTTTCTCTCGTCAGACTAAAATAATCAGGAAGCAGAGCCGCGTGGTGAAACCACAGCATCATCAGATCCTTCAGCTGCTGACGTCTGGAGCTCTAAATAACACCTGAGCAGGTGTCTCTGCACAGGCCGCCTCACCTCTTGTTTTTCTTCCAGAAATAGAAGGTGAGGGACACGAGCAGCAGGGCCACAAAGGCCCCGCCTCCAAGCCCCATCTTCAGCCACAGAGCGATGACCTCACAGGGGGAGGAGCTTGGGGGAGGCAGCGACACGCCCTTGACGCACAGTTTTGGTTCGTTCCACATGAACAGAGTTTGCTGAGAAGAGATTTTAGAAAAAGCATCAGCACGGAACCACACTCCAGGTTAAAGTGAAGCATTATGGGAAATGGTTACCTGCACGCCCCCCTTGCAGGCCCCCTCTATGCGGTGGTAGTCGTCCGCGGTGCAGCGAGGACAGGCGCTGGCGCTCTCCCACAGGAAGTGGAACGTGCATCCGTCGCAGGTTCCTGCAGGACAAGAGCTGCACAGACGCATTTCCTCATTTCACCGACCTCGCATTTATGAAAATGCCAATCAAACATTCAAGTGGAAAAACATGGCTGGATTAGATTAAAGCTGTAATGATAGGAGATTAAAGATTTTAGAAAATCCTCATCATTCAACCTAAAATTACAAGGATTGTTAAATATTTGAAACTTTGTAAACTGATCAAAAAATATTTTTAAAGAGGAATTAAATTAAAATATATGTTTTTTTTTGCTTAACTTTGTCTTAAAATGTGCAAAAATAAAGTTGGATTTAAAAAAATGTCTTCACTTATAGAAACTACAAAGTAGATTTAATAATAAACTTTATAAAGTCAATTTTTCACATTATTTTGCATTTTAAAGAAAAAAAAGTTAGAGTTAACACACAGGGTCCATTCAAAACATAAAGAAATGTTTAAAAAGTGAAAAAAAAACCATTAAAGTGTCTCCTGTTGGGCAGCAGGAGACACTGTAATTCAAACACAAAAAACATGGAATAATTCTAAAATAATAAAATATATCTTAATTCATTTGCAAAAAATATTAATTTTAAAATGCAAATATAGCTAATACTAAATGAAACAATAAATACAATAAAGGCAAGTTTGAAACATAAATAAATAAAACATCAAAACAGCAACAACTAAATTAAAGCATTTAAGTGATTTTAATAATATGGAATAATAAAAAATAAACAAATAAAGCGTACTAAAGTGGAACATTAATCTAATTAGTTCAGATTATAGAGGTGGGTCTCTTTTTAAAATATCTGCGTTTCCACTGGATTTGGAACGTAACATAAATGGGGGCTTGTCCGGGATGTTGGGTTTAGATCAGGTTGTCATGGAGACATGACTTTAGAAAATCTGTCATGTTTGTTTGTAAAAAGTCAGAGAAATGTTTTGTAGTGTCATTGTCTACATTTGCAGCTGTTGTTTTAAGAAGGGGCGGAGTCAAAACTACCAGGTAAATCAAGCTGTTGGTGTTACCTGGGCACAGAGATTTCTCCTCGCTCTGACTTCTCCGGGTTACAGCGGACGATGATCACCGAGCTCCGCCCCTGATCGCAGGACGCCGTCACCTGTGTGGACCTAAATGAAAGTCAAGCTAAGTTAGGATTGAATAAAATAAAATACGCAAAATTGTTTTGTCGTCTTTACCTGTAGAAGAAATTGATGTCTGGGACGTCCCTGGTGTTTTCTGGAAAGAGACCAGGTTCAGCGCTCACGCCGCTGAGGACCGCCTCCACCGTGGCTCCTGCAACACAAGCGCAACAGAAGCGTTTTAACACCCGAGCGCGGCGGCGAACGCTCCCCAACAACTGTTGTACCCATGAAGGTGTCTGCCAGGCTGACGGACTGCGAGGAAATGACCATCCTGAAGCCCCGCCCATCAGTCGGGATGATGGTTGACTGACAGATGAAGCTGTCCACCGAATTGACGAACTGAGCCACATCGCCGCGCTCCTCTTTGGTGGCGACGTCGGTGACGTTGTCGGTGCAGACGGCCGCTCTTCTTCCCTGAAGACGACGAGTGATAAACCAGAACGTTCTGATAAAAACGTAAAACGAAGAATAATCCCAGGAGGGGTTCATCTCTCCCGTACCTCATGTCCGCACAGGCTCACGTTGAACAGGTGGAGGTATTTGGTGCCTTTGGAGGTGAAGCTCGGGCCGACCGTCAGCGAGACGACGTCGCTCATGGGGCTGAGGTCAAAGGTCAGCGTGCGGTTGTTCTCCGTGAAGGTGAAGGAGCAGTCGCTGTAGCAGCGCGAGTGTTCCTGAAGGGGGAGACATCAACACGCCTCCGTCATAAAGAAACCCTGAAATCTGCAGCATTCTGCACTACAGCATTCATGACATCATGTTTCATTTTCTTTATTACTTTTCTTCTGTACATTTCTTAAATGTCTATCAAAATATTCAGCTCTTTTAGGAGATGGGTGCTCATAAGTTTCAACTACTCATTTACTAAGGTTTTTTTATGCTAATTCGATTTAGCTAACAGTTAAGCAACATGCTAGCTTTTTCCAGCCGATTTCAATCTAATGGAGTTTTTGAGCTATTTTGGCACTTAGCTGTTATTTTAGCATTATGTTAGCTCTTTCTGCTACTTTAGGTTTTACTGATTTTTTAGGTTATTTTGGAGTTAATATTTTAGCTACATACTAGCTTTTTGGGCTAATTAGGGATTTTGATAGTATATTGTCAACATACTCGCTGTTTTGGGTAAATTAAGGAATTTTTCAAGTTTTTTAGGCTCTTTTGAAATTTAGCTAATAATTTAGCAACATGCGAGCTTTTTTGGCTAACTTGACATGTACTAGGATTTTTTTTAGCTATTTTGGCATTTAGCTACTATTTTAGCATTATGCTAATTCTTTCGGTTATTTTGACATTTACTAAGGTATTTCAGGCTATTTAGGACGTTAGCTAATATATTAGCATTATGCTAGTTCATCTGGCTAATTTGGGATATTAGTAAGTTTTTTAGGCAAATTTGGCAATTAGCTAATATTTTAGCTTTATGGTAGCCGTTTTGGCTAAATCAGACATGTTTCTATCTGGAGTTTAGCTAATATTTTAGCTTTATGCTAGCTGCTTTGGCTAAATTAGACATGTTTTTATCTGGAGTTTAGCTAATATTTTAGCTATATGCTAGCTTTTTGGGCTAAATTAGCTATGTTTCTATCTGGAGTTTAGCTAATATTTTAGCTTTATGCTAGCTGTTTTGGCTAAATTAGACATGTTTCCAGTTTAGGCTAATTTGACATTTAGCTGATATTTTAGCAAGCTATTAGCTTCAGCATTTTCAGCTCTCAGCTTTAGCGTGTTTAGCGGCTACATTCAGCTTACAGCATTCACACGTGCATTATTGAAGGTAATGCTACATATCTGGTTTAGGATTGTTTTCAACACACTGCTGTTAAGGTTTATTTAAATCTTTGGCATTTTTAACATCAGCAACAATTTTTGATTTCAGTACGTAGACATAATGAAAAACATGAGACTTCTTGAGATTTCTTGGTTTGATATTAAGCTAAAACTTCATTAAGGTTCACTTCAGAAATTCTTTTCTCTCCATACAACGGACTTTTTAAAAAATGTCACTGATACCAGAATATTTTCATCAAATGCATGTTGCATCAATCATTGGTAGGGCTGTGGATTGTTACTTCGGTGGCGTCTCAATTAGATTTACGAATGCAGGATTATTTTAGTAATCATCTCCACTAAAAGAAGTCGTCCAAAACTTCAACAAACGAGAGAATACAGCGTCCTCTACCTTGTTGCTGACGCTTCCAGGTCCACAGGCGATGCACGCGTCCTCTCCATAGGTGTGTCGGCCAGCCAAGTGTGTGTTTGGGGGGCACTCCTGACATCTGTTGGTGTTTCTGTCTATGTAAAAGCCCGCCGGGCAGGGGACGCAGGAGGAGCCCGCCCGCTGAGAGTTCTGAGGCACCAGAGCGCAGGCCCGACAGGCTGATGCCACCCCGTCTACAACGTTGGTTACACTTACGGAGTAGATTTTGGCCACGTCGCCGACGTAACGGCGAACCTGCAAACATCAACTCGTGAGTTTTTGTTGAAAGTGCATCTGGCTTTCCTGCGGCGCGTTCTCTCACATCCAGGGCGTGGTTTGTCCTCTGAAAGGCCCAGGTGTACGTGACGGAAGCGTTTCGGGTCATGCTGTGGGAGAACACCTGCCTCTCCTTACTGCCCTCCCAGGACTCCACCACCGTGGTGCTCTTGGTGTTCACGTCCTGTGAGAGACGGGAACGTTTAGGCTCAACTGTCACAACCTGGACCTCGGAGAAACGAGCTAAACCTAATTTCTACCTTCAGCTCCAAACCAACACAGTCAAGCACACACCATCATGAAGTAGAGCTCACAGTCAGCAGAGCAGAGCGTTTCAAACACAAAGGTGATTCGGCCGAATTCACCGCCGGTCATCCCCGATAGAGAGGCAGGAACTCTGCAACCACATTCAGAACAAATTACCCACAAATCCTGCTTGTAAAGACGTAAACCTGAACTCCAGGAACTTACTTGAAACCAGGAACATGCAAGCTGAGGATGAGATAGTTGTTGTCTGAGCTGCCGGCTCCACTGCGAATGTGGTCTCCTGCCACCTCCCATCCTGATGAACCACAGACACAAACCCACGAATCATCGATCAGATAAATTCAGTTTGCTGCCGGTTGGTTCGGCTCCGTACATCTTAAGGGAACTGCAGGTGAGTCTTACAGCTAACTAATGATCTAAAGTCTCCGTGGTTCTATTGTCGATTCTCTTATTTTTCTAGGAGTTTGTAAGCTGGTTCATATTTATTGTTATTTTTTTAAAATAAAATGTATCTGAGTGTTGTTTTTTGTTTGTTTTTGAATGGTATCCTTGTGGTTTGCAGTCATGCTCACCGTTCATGTCGTCACATTTGGAGTTCCCAACATTTAAGCAGGAAGTCTTCATATTAGGAGGCAGCACGTTCCACCACTTGTACTCGTACCCGAGCACCGGCTCGGTTCCAGCGGGGCACTCTGCACACGCTGGTGCACAGGGACACACAAAAACTTTATTTAGAAACACAATCATACAAATCTGATCATGTAAGGTTATTAAACTGATATTAATAAATGTTTGTGGAGCAGAAACTCAGAATATTCAGATCTAGAACAGCTGTGATTCCAAACAAAAAATGAATGTGCCGGTTTACCGTAGGTGCCGTCAGAGTGGGTTCCAGGAGGACACGGCGAGCAGGTGGAGTCGTTGCTGTTGTAGTAGCCGGGGTTACATGGAGGACAGGGCTCTCGCTGGCCGGTAGCAGGAAGCTCTGCAGCTCCCGTCACGTTCTCCACACAGATCTTTGGCTCCACCCATCGGTACAAAACTTGTGTCTGTGTCAAGAAAAAAATGTCTGTAACCGTTGGTTTTGAGATTACTCAGTATCCTTTACCCAGTGGTCTTATATTTATGGTTATGCCGTTTTTAGCCAAAGTAATTAAAATAAAAAAAAATGACGTTTTCTAGGATGCACTTCATTAGAAATTCACCTCTGAGTTGTGGGCGGGACTTCTGGCTCAGGGCATCAGAATGGAGCTTGTGGCCCACTCAGTGTTTTTTCTTTGTCACAAATACGATCTTTTTCAAACTGAATTTTTCCATCTGCTCTTAATTTACAACGTTTATAATAAAGAAAATACTCAGAAATGCCATTAAAATTTTGATTTTGGTTATACATGCTCCTTTAACAACAGAAAAATGACACAAGAACATTTTAGCGGGTCTTTTAAAATTCCAGTTTTGTTGGATAACACAAACATTCAGATGGTAGAAAGGGAAAATAATCACATTTTCCCATTGAAACAACTTGTGAAACAAGATTGTTTACCAATAAATCAGACAAAAGGGTCTTAGAAGTCACATTAGTGTTCATTTTCCGAAAAAAAAAATTGATCCAAAATTTTCTACAACAGTTAAGAACATAAGTGTTAAGTTAAGAGATGAAGGCAAAAAAATCAAAAGTTGTGCTTTTGAGCAAAAAAAAGAGTCTTTACGGCTGAAAAATTAGCAAAAAACACAAAATTAAATTGCTATGTACATTATTTTTCATCAAAGATTTTCC
>NC_050534.1:19003297-19018126 GCF_002922805.2 Oryzias melastigma | reverse complement strand
AAAAAAAAAAAAAAAAAAAAAAAAATCGGGTTTTTAAAAAATGTTTTACTGATTGTGTGAAATGTGAAAGACGGCGGGTCAGCTGACCTTCCCCTCGCCGTCGCAGGCCGTGTGGATCTGGAAGTAATCCCTCTCCGAGCACGGAGGCCTCACTTTGCATTCAGCCCAGCCCTCCACTGAGACAGAAGTCGAATCAGAATCACAACGAGGAACAGAGACACAAAAACAGACTCACAGTTTATAAACAGAATGTAAAGGTGGGAATTTTAGTGTCTTCAGGAGCAGATTAGATTTCTCTGGAATCGAAACGTATAAGAACAAGAAGTAGAAATGAACAGAGAAAGATGTTCAGGAACTGGTTCAAATGGTGAAATTAGATGTTAAATGTTGATGCTGAACGTTGGGTTTGTTTGTGTTGCTTTGACTTTTAAAAAAAGGGAAATTTGACACCAGGGTGATCCTGATAATATTGTTATTAACCTTATTTTTATTTATAGTGGTAGAGGTGACTTTCTTATTGATGAGTCGTTTGTATATGACGCTTTCACTCAGCTTAATTTTTGTAAATGTGAATACACAATTACAACTACCAGTACATAAAGTTATGCACAAAATGTATTGAATGAGTTACAAATCAAGAATTGGGCACGCACAAATCGGAGTGAGACTAACATTTTTTTTGTTGAAATTTTTGATTTATTTTATTTTTTTCTTTCATGATGCACCAGAAACAGAAACCTACAACTTGATGAATGAAAGGGAGCAGACGGAAGAACAACGTTCTTAGAGTCGATGGTAAAATGAAAGCATTTGTAGATCACTGAGACAGTGGGTCTATGTGTTAGCCGAGGGACAGCACAGACTCTTCCTGGAAGGGGCTGTTCCCCCATGTTCATACCTACGAACGTGTGACCCAGTATTTTCATGGATTGGGAGGGGCTGGTTTTAGAGGAATGCTCAGAGATGTGAGAATAGATCAAAATACTGCTTTGAAATTGTTTTCTGTGACTAATTAACATTGTAATACACTTAAAGCTGAAAACATTTGATTGTGCATGATTTAAGGCATTTAAGTTTACTTTGAATGCTTGATGAACCTAAAAAAAGTGGTTCCTATCAATGTGAACCAGCTGATTCTGACGTAGAGAAGTGGGTTTTCATGTTGGCTTTGACCTGTATTTCAACACATTACTAATGGTACAAAGCTGCTGTTCTCTGTTTCAGAATCTGCTGGAGTTTCTTTAATTGAATTACCGGTTGAAGAGTGGTTGTAAACACAAGAGGTCAAGCCCTGGTGTTAAAGGGTTAAACCATTTCAACTGCTAAATCTTCAGAGCTTTACTCAGTTTTCAGACTCCTGGATCCTAACCTATAGATTTCATCATTTTATAAGCTAAAAGTTCAAATATAAAGTCAATCTGGAGCAATGTGTAAATGTGATGAAAACACTTCTATTCACCGGTACAACCAAAGAAAGAGCAGTTTTTTTGAGTGCAGTCAAGTTTTCATGCAGCTTCTGTCCAGGAAAAGCCCAGAGCGCCGCCGTACATACGCGAGTAGAGGTGATCGGGGCACGGCGTGCAGGAGGAAGACCCCTTCACGGAGTAAGTGTTGCTGGGGCACGGCTGGCAGGACGAGGAACCCGGCATGGAGCTGAACCAACCAGGTCGGCAGGGAAAGCACTCCGAGGTGTAGGCGACTCCTGCACACATCATGCGTTTAGGAGGATTTTAACTGGACATCTATGTGGCGTTTGGACATCTCACCCTCGATTTGAATGTTCTTGAGCAGCACGGGTTTGACCATCTTCCCTCCCACCAGAATCCCGGTGGTTCTCCAGTACAGGATGTTTGTGCCAGATTTCAGGCTCACCTGGGAGGAGAAGAGAAGCAGAAGTCCGCTGAGGATTCGTCTCATCATCAGCAGAGGCGGAGCCGTGTACTCACTGTGTGCGTGTCCCAGTCTCCATTGCTGGTGACTTTAATCCACTTCTGATCATCAGCTTGAGCCATTTCCTGACACTGTTCATTCTGGACCTGAAGAAGAACCGAGAAATAAACACTTTCTCATCTGCACAACATGAACATCAATGTTGTTGTATTGTAGGACGCAGCCGCTTACGTAAAACTCAAAGAGGATGTTGTTGTCTGGGTACTGGTATGTGAAAGACACCGACCCCTGCTTCTCCAGATGGACCACGTAGACTAAAGACACGGTGCATTCATCGCGGTTTGACTCCAGGTACATGCCCTGCGGCGTCCACGACGAGCTGAAGCATCAGAACACAGAGGTCGTACCCTCAGCCGCGTTTGCATCGGGAAAGAAATCTACAGAGTTTATGGTGTCACCTGTTACACGACTGAACGTCTTCCCCGTTTGGTCCCGAGTCCAGGAAGCTGGCCAGGTTGGTGAAGCCGACAGGGATGGCGTCCCATTGGTCAAACCGCAGGCCGCTGCCGAGAGAGTATGAGCCGGCAGCACAAGGCGTGCACTGCTGCGTGGACATCTCCAGAAACATCCCGGCTTGACAGGAGAAAGCTAAAGAGGGGGAGGGGGGTTAGGAGTTTGCTATATTAAAGTTTACAAATGTCTAATATTGCATGTTTTCTATTTTAAAAAATACTTGACATTAGTGTTGTTCCAGAGGTTTTGCTGTTTCAGTTTCAGTTGCTGTTTTTACAACGAAGCTCCAGTGTTGACGTTCTTTGAATCACTGTAGTTCTTCAACGCTGTAACCCTTGTGCTATCCTAGGCATGTTTACATTAAAAGTTTACTAACGTAAAGTTACTGATGTAAAGTTACTAATGTAGTCACAAACAAAAACTCATGAATGTAAAACCACAAACAAAAAATCACAAATGTTAAGTCACTAACCTAAAGTGACGAATGTAAAGTTACTAGTATAAAGTTATTAGCTTAAAGTTACGAGCATAAAGTCACTAACGTACGATCACTAACATAAAGTCAAAATTGTAAGTTATGAACGAAAAGTCACAAAGATTAAGTCACTAAACTAAAGTCACAAAGTTACTACCATAAAGTCACTAATGTAAAGTTACGAGGATAAAGTCACTAACATAAAGTCACAATCGTAAGTTACGAACAAAAAGTCACCAACGTTAAGCCACTAAACTAAAGTCATGAACGCAAAGTTACTGGCATAAAGTTAATAGCTTAAAGTTACAAGCATAAAGTTACTAACATACAGTTACGGACGTACACCCATTAAAAGTAAAGTTACTAGCATAAAATCCCTAATGTCCAGTCACTAACGTAAAGTTACGAGTATAAAGTCACTAACATAAAGCCACAACCGTTAGTTACGATTGAAAAGTCACTAAACTAAAGTCATGAACGTAAAGTTTCTAGCATAAAGTTAATAGCTTAAAGTTACAAGCATAAATTCCCAAACGTAAAGTCACGAACGTAAAGTCACTAACCTAAACCCATGAACATAAAGTTACTATTGTAAAGTTACTGGCATAAAGGTAATAACTGAAAATTATTAGAATAAAACCACTTATGTAAAGTCACAAATGTAAAGACGTCGACTTAAAGTCACACACAAACGAAAAGTCACGAAAATTAGGTCACCAACGTTAAGTTACTAACCTAAGGTCAAGAACGTAAATTTACTAGCATGTTTTTTTGTTTTCTTTTATTAGTGTAAAACCACTAACGTAACGTCACTAATGCAAAGTCACAAACGTAAATTCAGTAAAGTGCTAAAGAGCGAATCCAAAAATGTCAGAGAAAAACACGAATCCACTATTCTTTGTATCAGAATTTGCTGGAATTGCGTTAATCACATAAACAGTTGTAGAATTACAGTAGCTCAAAGAGAGCGGGTTATTTTACCAACAGTTTGTTCAGTTAGCAAAACCTGCATAGAGCCAGGTAGTAGTTATTTTAGGGACTTAAAAGTTTTTAGTGAATTTAGCTTTTCGCTGATTTTTCCTTTTCTGTAATATTTTGGCTTTTCCACTTTTTAAAATCTTATAATCATTTGCCTGTAGGACTCACAGCAGTCGGTTCCTCTGGTTGGAGGTGGAAGGTCCGAGCAGGAGCCTGGATCGAGCGGGATGGCGACCCTCCAACGTGACCCTGTGCTGTCGCACTCAGTGTACTGGTAGTAGAAATCTTTCTGTAAAAACACATTACAGGTATAACATTTACTTGTTATACATAATTTTGTTGTGTATAAAAGTTGAGCACCATTAGATTTTTTTGTTAGCTTTTTCTGCAAGACTAGAAGCATTTTATCTGCCAGTTTCTCTGGTTCAGTCGGACTGGCTTATTTTTTTAGATCTTTTCATGTGATTCATTTTAATAAAATTTTGCCTAAAGAAAAAAATATCTGGTTCAATTATTTGCATCCACTTCTATTTATTTCTGTATATATATATATTTTTTTCCTTTAAACATTTTCTAGAAAGTCAGATCTTCCTCACTAAACTGACTGATAACAGTCGCCCTAAATGAACATTACTAGCTTGTACAGACAATAACGCTGCATGAATTTAAAAAAAAAACTGATCATACAAAAGGGGACATGAAGACTTCCAGGCTAAGAGCATCTTCTGACCCTGATCACCATGGCAACCACATGCCGAGCACTAATGGATCCATTAGGATCGGGACAGCAGGTCATCTGCACCGTCCGCCCTTTTAAAGGTCAACCGATGGTCGAGCTAATAGCCTGTTTAAAGATTCAACTTTAATGAAATGTTTACGTTCTGTTATCAAGCTTTTGATCTTAGAGTCATTACTATATTAGAGTAGCAACCATTTAAAAACACCTTGAACATTTTTTATTTTAATCACATTATCTATTTATTATTACGGGAAACGTTTCCATTTTCCTTCAGGACCTGATGTGGAGCCAATATTCAGAAATCATACAGAAGCATTTAGGATTTTATAAATAAAAGCAGAATTAAAAAAAATATAAGAAAATATGAATTTAATCTGTTTAGTCAGAGGGAAATCCCACAAATTCAAACCAAATAAAGTTTCACATCATCTGCATAGAAATGTACAACTAACATAATGTTGATATTTTCAACCAAGAACTTTGCTTAAAAAACTAAAATAAAAAAAGTGCTTTGTTCAAATTATTATTTTTTTTAATTAAGGTAGCTGGGATATATGGAAGCCCAAACTGTTCTTAATTAAATAAATAAATACATCATTATTTAATCAAGCAACACTCCAATAAAAGTCTTGCTTGATTAAATAATGTTGTATTTATTTATTTATTAAGAACAGTTTGGGCTTCCATAGGGATAGCCACACAAATTATTATGGGATGGCCTCAGGATCTATGGTTTAGTGACCAATGTGTGGCAAAATGTTAATTTAGCAGATTTTTACACTTTGATACTATCAGAGAAACAAAAACTTCTTTGAGTGTTCTTCGCAAAATTTTACACACACAGTACCAAGTTAAGTCTACAACCACAACTAAAGTTTTGTTGACCTTTGACCTCAGGAAAAAGTCCACATCTTTAACACCCCCCTCCCAAAAAATTACCTTAACCTTCTATAAATTTAAAATCCTTCTAGTTCTAGGCCAACAGGTTGCGTTTCCATTATACATATGTGCAAAACTTTATAGAAATTGTCAGAAAAACACAATTTCAGTTTCCATGAAATCATAATTATGTGAATAAACACAAACCGACTCATGTGATAAGTCATAAAAACACAGAGACGGATATGAACACTTTGATACACAGCAGAAACATTCAAATTTCTGTCACAGCATTAACATCATCATCTATCAAAGGAGACATCGGCGTCTTATTCAGGCCGTCGAGCAGCAAGCTATGTGGGAAAGGCTACAGATGAAGAAATTTTAGGAAATCATTAGGGATTTTACAGAGGAACTGTGGATCAAATAATTCCACATGACACTCAACTTTTGATGAGTTGTGATGCTGTGGGACCTCTTGTAAGAGTGGTGTTTGGTTGTTGGTGTTTGGATGTTGGTCACGTGACTTATTTAATTAAAAAAAAAAATGTCTTTCTGTTGCCGTTTTGCAAAATATGTCAATTTCGCTACACCTCAAAAACCACCTTCACCAAGCATAAAAAGGTATTTTTCAATAAATGCTAGTTTCTTTTTCTAATTGTCTTGTTTCCATTTGGCAAATTTATTTTTGTGGTCTGGTGTGATAGTGATAGGTTACTAAGGGAAAAATGTTTTAAAGTTTGCAGATTTTGAACTGCGTTAGTGTGGCGAGCTCCCGATTAACCATAATATTATGAAACCGTATAACATGAATCCATGGCTTAAGCTGATATAATATGACTTGACTATACAGGAATGAGGGCTGCACGGTGGCGCAGTGGTTAGCGCTCTTGCCTCACAGCGAGAAGGCCCCGGTTCGACTCCCGGCTGGGACCTTTCTGTGTGGAGTTTGCATGTTCTCCCCGTGCATGCGTGGGTTCTCACCGGGGACTCCGGCTTCCTCCCACCGTCCAAAAACATGCTTCATAGGTTGATTGGTGACTCTAAATTGCCCCTAGGTGTGACTGTGAGAGTGAATGTGTGTGTGATTGAGGCCCTGCGACAGACTGGCGACCTGTCCAGGGTGTACCCCGCCTTCGCCCTTCAGTAGCCGGGATAGGCTCCGGCACCCCGCGACCCCGGAAGGGAAGAAGCGGTCAAGAAGATGGATGGATGGATGGATATACAGGAATGTAGACCAGGTAAATAAATGACCTCCGTTGCCAAGGAAATCCCAAATTTTTCTTTTGCGAATTTTTTTAAACTTTCATAAACTTGTTCGTCACCATCAGGCAACCAAAAAATGAAATGGTTGCTATGGTAATAAAGCAACAGAAAAGCTGCCATTTTGAAAAAAAAAAAAAAGTGTTTTTATCATTAAATTGTAGTCTTAATGAGGGCAATTGGACCAGAAGGGTGATGGAGAGGTTCAAAGAAGGGTGGGCGAGGGAGGTTAGCAACTACACTTTAATGCCTTTTTCGCTCTTTACAATTTAGATAAAAACGGTAAACAAATGCTTTTAAGTTTGCACTTTAAATGCAACTTCAAGTCCTCCGCCTCTCTGGCTCGTGTCCATTTTCTCCCCTTCCAAGTCAGCTGTCCTCTGGAAAGTAAATCAGCACAGGCAGCTGCAGCGCCGACCGCCGTCTCAGGAGCGGCTAATTAAAGCCAAACTGTCGTAGATGCAAACGGAGGGATGCAGATGTGTGTGTGAGCAGCGCAGATAAGCCAGAGCTCCTGTGAATAAATAATCGCGGCGCTGCGGCAACAAATGTGGTCATTCATGGCCCCCCCCGCCATCCTCTAAAACACCACAAACAGGAAATTTTCCGCTGGAACTGACAACTCTGCAGCAGAAACCGGAGCAGCTTCACCTGCCTGATGGACTAAACAAAAGCCGCTGCGCTGATGTGTTGACTGTGGAGAAAGGTGACACTGATAAAGAGGCACGCAGGCTCCTGTATTCTCCCGGTCTCCGGGGTGATTCACGGTGGTTGTCATGGAGACAGAAGGAGAGGAAGCCAGAGAGGATGAGATGCAGCGCCTCGAACGGGCTTTTAAGATTCTCCGATGAGATCTGTGGTGGCTAAACGGCCGTTAAAGAGAAACAACTAAATTCACCTGAAGATCCTCCTCCTCCTCCTTCATAGGAGCACCCCCGACCGCTGTGAGGTTATATAACAGCTCAAATTCAACAAACATCAGAGCTGCATCACTTTCTGCTTACTCCATATTTCCTGATCCAGGACGAAGGATGAGGACGGCCTTATCGATTGAAGGTTTTTGACCCTAATGAATTCTCTGAAGGGCGATTCATGGAAAGGATGACGGTTTTAAAGCCTGAAGACATGAGGCAGCATCTCTGACCTCGCTCAGAGCTCTGCATGGAAACTTCACGTCCTCTGCTCGCTGACCTGCCTCAGAAACATGTCACGCTCACTGCAGCATCCAAAGCAGCCTCACATTCATCTGCAGCCACCACTTGCTCCAAGTCCACAAAACAACTGGATAAAAAATTTTCGTCTTTGGAGATCACAAGATAAAAAACCTCTCTTCCTGATCTTCCTCTAAAGATGAATAAGAAAGTGCTAAACCTTTAAGTAGGCTAGCCATAAGTCACTACCAAATCCCAGTCTCTGATTGGTCAAAGTTCAACCTGGTTTAACTTTCAATGGCTTCACGTTTTGTACGTAGAGCTCAAAAAACTGACTTAAAACTTGGGTGGGAGTGGAATCCAGAAACGTGAATACCCGTGCGTTTACGTTGACATTTCATAAGAAGTGGTCTGGTGTGAACACCACCGTCTGAATGCGCGTTAATGCAGCATCAGAGGAACTTTTCTTTTTTTCACCTTCTGCTAGCACATAACAGCAACACTGAAAACCCTGCGATGATTCCCGCTGGCTCCTTGTAAGCATCCATTTAAGATAACTGGGTTTACTGGAATCATCAAGACTGAATTGGTTTATAATAATTATATTTAATAAAGTTCTGCCTGATGCAGCCTTTGGAGACCACCTCCGTTTTAAACTGGCACTTTATAAAAACATTTAATTAAATTATTGCTGTTTAAAGTGGCTCAGCAAAATGACACGTTCAGCTTTTAGGAAAAATAACATAAAAGAGAAGCGGTATAAACAAAAAAATTACGGAAAACAGGAGGTGCAGGAAACCGCAAGTCTATTCCTGACAGTCGTAAAATGTTTCCACCTCTACTTTAATGCTAATAAACTCCTCCTGTGTGAGGAACGCGACCACAGACGGCTCCGCTGTTTCATTTAAGGACTTTCTGCGCCACGTTTGAAATCTGCACAAGTAAAACGATCTAAAACTGCGATCCAAAAAAGATTTATGAAAATGTAAAGGCTGTGATACAGTGACACCTAGCTTCTCAAACTGTGTATTACATCTATTTTCACCATTGAATAATCTCACACCATCTACAAATGTGTAAAGGAAGAAAAAAAAACGCTCATTAAACATGAAACTAACAGGTCAGTTCCTTCTAGTTATTAAAGTTAAAGTTTTTATTTTCTCATTGAAATAAATGAACTAGATCAAAAGTTAGAATGAGCTGCAGCAAAAAGGTTTAATCATTTAAAACAGGAAAGTGGGAAAATGTGTGAAGTTAAAACTGAGAAAAAAATGAATTTATAAAAATGGACTTTTGGCTGAAACCAGTGAAACATTAACATGCACTAAGAAAAACAGCTGCTGGTTAAATCGAGCACTAAAATAAACATTTGAAATATCCTTAAAATCGCCTCAGAAAAGCAGTTTCAGCACCTACTTGGATATTTAATTTCTTAAGTAAATGTTCATAAAAAGATTGTTGCTCTAATCTAAAACATTAAAAAAGACTAAAACACAAATATGTTACAGAGCATCTTTAAATGTATTCAAATGATTTAGAGTAGAACTAAAAAAAAAAAATTCTGTGTAGAAGTTTTTTTAAATCACCACAACTAAAAAAGGAATAAATATAATTAGAAAACATTAGATTTTAGAAATCAAAAGTAAATTCCAGACACTAAAACTTAAAAAAAAATTCAGAAAACGGAAATAATTCCAAAAATCAGAATGTTAGAAAATGAAACAAAATAAGAAACAGAAAAAAGTAGGTATTATGGGATGCCACTGATGATGGTTGAGGTCTGAAGAAAAGAGTTTTATGCAAACTGTGGTTAAAAAGTTGATTTAACAAACAAACACTGAACTTTTGCAGCTGCTGTGGTCAAACGCTTAAAGAAAAATCATCTGTCCGACAATTTTTCTGACAAATAACTTCCTGTTGAAAATTGTAAATAAACGCCACCATCCAATCACCAATGTCCTATAAATCCTACCCTTTCCTGTTTTTTATTTTTCTAATTTTTTGACGATTCCTTTTGATTTATGGAACTTACTTTTATTTTATGATACACTTCCTTTTGTTCTCTTTGATTCCTTAAGTGTAATTATTATTATTTTATGTATCTGCGCTGAATGATTTGTTGTCTTGGTTTGAACTTCAGGGCCACCGTATCAAAGGAGCCTTAAAAAAAAATAAAAATGCAACGAGTATCAGACCCTTCTGGTCTGAAAAGAATCTCTGCCAGAATAAGAATGTAATTATTTTTTTATTTTACCAGGAAATCTCATTAAGATTTAACCTCTTTTACGAGGGAGACAAGAAACTTGTTTGATTACGAAGTATTCCAGCAATAATTTTTCCACTCCGATCATCTTTTGATCTATTTTCAAATCGTTCCCAGTGATCTTTTAATTGTGGTTATGCAATTTTTAGCCAAAAACAGATTTGTTTGAATAAAGAAATACTCAGAAATGCAATTTTAAGCTTATTTTTCAGGCTTTAACTTGATGTTTTAAATAAATATGCTAAATAAAAGAGTGTAAAGGCATGTTTTAACTAGTTTCTGAGGTTCTCCATTCTGTATCTGTGACGTCACAGTTCTCTGATTGACTAAATTAAATATTTTTCACATCTAAATCCCCAAATTACGTCATTCTGATTGGTTTCGCGTCCTTTATTTATTTATTTTACATTACTCGTCCCTTTCTAGTAACGCCTGGATCCGCTTCGACACCCCGTCTGGGACCCTCAGGAACCCCGCGGACGGATGCGTCTCCATCCGTCGGGTAATCCCAGCAGGTCGGAGCAGAGCCTGGATGGAGGCCAGCAGACGGCGGCGCGTTTACGGTCGACATGAATCGAGTTTTAATCCGATCAGTGTCAAATATCCAGAATGCTGCGCGTCTTTGGAACCGGAAATTGTTTTATTTTATAAGTTTATTTACGTTTCGTTTACATTAATTGCGTTAATAAAAAGCGTTTATTTATTACATATATTTTAAAGAAATTATAACAAAATTAAATAAGCGTTACGTATGAAATACGTTAGAATGGGTGATTTTAGCTTAACAAAAAAAGTGAACCTGTCGACATGTTAGCATAAAAAGCGAATAAAATAACAGTTACCTTCTGGCATGGCCGCAAATCTCCCTCGGTCGACGTGAAGGATGCGGGAGCGGCGAGGAGCAGCAGAACGAAGCAGGGGGTCCACGCCGGCTCCTGCATCCTCAGCTGCGGTCACAAACGGCGGTCTGTCCGCCGCCGGGAGCCACAAACACGAAGCAGACCGAGCCGCGAGGACGCTGCTGTCCCCGTCATGGATGCGCGCGCGCCTCCCGCCCTCACCTGCCCAACTCCCCCCTCCTCCTTCCACACAGAGCTGACCGAGGAGATGCACTTCCGACTAAGACCATCAAAATAAAACAAGTTATCTGATAAACATCCTGTTCGCGGAGTGATAAAAATATCAAACACACCAGTGGATCAACTAATGATCAGAGGTTTTGTGAAGACTTTTAAAACAAGAGATATGACAAAAGTATTAGAATTAATAACATGATTCATTACTTGATTATAAATCTGTTTTTAAAGAAAAAAAACAAATAAAAAAGAGAAAATAATTATTTAATGTATTGCATGACATTGGATTATTTATGGCAAACATTATTCTTCATTTTTAGAAAAAAATAATTAAATCCCTGTTTTTGTCTTTGCAAAGAGCATTAAAATACTGGATTGTTTAATAAAACTGATATACCATGTTATATACAATGTAATATACCATGGCCAAGTTGTGTGGTATAAAAAATTAAAAACATTTTACAAAGCTTGGATCATAAATTGCCAAGAAATATGAAATTTGCTGAGTTTGGTGGAGTAAATTCAATTTAACTTAACAATTATGCATAAAACAATTAACTTCTTCTGGGCTTCTAAAATAATACTGGCACAATGCTGCCATCTAGAGGCCAGCAAAATATTTCAAGATGTTTTCTTTTTTTAACATCAGAGTAATCCTGAACCCAGAAAATAAAAGTATCTAGTTTCTCCTAGAATTTGCATATATAAAATGTCTAAAACAGAAAAATCGAATATTTTGAAAATCTTCTGGTTTGTATCTTGAAAATGTTTCAATTGAATAATCTATTTTTATTTGCTTTGAAAATAATTCTTGCTCCCAGAAATGCATTTGTTTTTTTTAAAGATAATTATTTTTTATAATAACCTATAAAACCATAAATAAAATGTTACTTGAACTTTATTTTTCCTTAGCGTAAAGTAGTATACTTCAGACTAAATTAGAACATTTTAATTTTACAAAAAATAGATGGTATAGAAAAGTAAAGTTTAAGTAATCTGCTTTCCTTTTACCATAGATTAAGGGTCTGCAACCTTCATCTTCAGAGCCACATGTGGCTCTTTTACCCCTCCATAGAGGCTCTCTGGCTACAAATATTTAAAATAATTGTATTTTTTTTTTCTTTAAAGTAAGAGTTACTAAATTAGCTTTTAATTAATTTAGATTAGTTAAGCTGAGGTATGGCTGTATGTATATACTGTATGGCTGAGGTGCACCTAGAAGATAAACTATGTCAAGATTTTTACATCTCTGCTGCCCTGAAGAGGCCTTGTTCACTCTATGCATCAGATTTTAACCAAACTTCTTAATTTTTTTTAACCAAAACTTTGGTAAAAAAAAAAAAAAAGGCGATCTTTTATGAGTTTAAAGCTCACATTATTTTATGCTGCACAACAATGATTAGTAGTGGTCCAGAGCCACACCGGGATGACCTTGTTTGGCACAGGGTGTCTTATTTTGAAAGGAAATCATACGAGATTCTGTCAGAAGTCAGAAACAATTTCACATTTTGAAAAAATGCTAGTTTCAACTTATATTTCTATTTTTATTCATGCCAAAAAAGAAAAAAATGTTCATATTTGTTATATTAAAAAAAAGTAATGAAGGCAAAGCAGTATTACATTTTCTTAAAGGGTTTGATCAGTAACAAACAGGCCCAAATGGGTATTTTACTGTTAAATGTTGCAGACCCCTGGTATAGACCATATTTGTAGCGCACTTAAATAGACAAAGGGATAAGAGAAACAGAAAAAATGTAAAATATATCAAATTATTTTAAAATCTTTATGATAAGAAGCTATACAAATGTACACATTTATGTTAAAGCTCTAGCAAAAGAGGAATGAGACTGACTCCTGGCCATGAAACCTCCCAAAGAAAAAAATCAAAGTGTTTTCCAGCCTGAAGAAGTGGAAGTGGGTTATAATGAGGACAGGAAGTGTTTGGTGTGGGTGAAAAAGAGAGAGGGGATTCAATGTGAACTCGGGAAAAAGTTGTATTATGCATCAGTCCATCATATTTTCTACGTCACAAATACTATGAATTCACAACAATTTGAAGAAAAATACTAAGAAATTCAATTTTAAGCTTAATTTTCTTGGTATTTGTCCCCCATCATCACAAAAATGCCACAAGAACGTGTAAAAAAAAACAATTTTCCTTGGATTGCAACATGTCATGCGCAGATCTTGTAACCTCCGCTAGATGGCAGCAGTGGAAGGAAAACAGCTGAATTTATCCACGAAGAAGAAACTGTCAAAACAGTTTGTTTTGTTTCCGCCATGGGTTAGAAAAAATGACACAATAAACTGAACTTTAGGCTGCAAAATTCTAAATATGCGGCGTATATTTTTTAGGAAGTGGGGACACTTTCTGCCGCGGTGTGGAGGCGCGTTTCCCGCCGGAAAAGTATTTTGGGGGCGAACTGGAACTTGTGTGTTAGCCGGTTAACTTCGCCCTGAACATGACCATATATAGACCGGACGAAGAGCTCTCTTCGCGGTGAAATGTAAACCCTATCGGGGAGCTGACTCCAAAAAATAGTTGGGGGGAAAAAGCGCTTCTGATCATGTCATCTGAGCAGGTCATCGCCATCGTCGTGGACGATAAGATCTACGAGGTGGAGAAGAAGAAGCTGATCGAGAAAAGCGACTACTTCCGGGCTCTGTACAGCTCCGGGATGAGGGAGTCCACGGAGGACTCGGTGCAGCTGCAGGGGCTCAGCGTCCCCGGCCTGGAGCTGGTCCTGGAGTTCATCAACACCTCCAAAGTGCAGGTGGTGAACGAGACCCTGGAGGATCTGGTTGAGACCGCCTCCTTCCTGCAGGTCACCTCCATCCTGACGCTCCTGACCTCAGAGATCCGCCTGGACAACTGCGTGGAGCTGTACAACCTCTCCGGGGTCTACGGGACCCACGATCTGCGCAGCTGCTGCCTCAAGTTCATGAGCTGCTACTACCACCCCATGCTGAGGCAGCCGGAGTTCAGCCGCCTGCCCTCTGCGGTCAGGGACCAGGTCAGGGAGATGCGCATGAAAGGCAGCGCCGCCCTGGTGGCCATCGGAGACTTCACCTGCCTGTCTCTGGATGTGCCCGACCGGGACCAGCCCTGGTCCATGCTGCGGTACGGAGAGGTGGAGCAGCGCTGGAAGCCCCTGCCCAATAACCTCCCCCCGGATATGGTCAACGTCAGAGGGTACGGCTCCACCGTCCTGGACAACTACCTGTTCATAGGTGGGGGTTACAGGATGACCAGTCAGGAGATCTCTGCTGTTCACTGCTACAACCCCTGCAGGAACGAGTGGAACCACGTGGCTCCACTCAACCAGAAGAGGTGCGTCTTTCCCTCCGTGGATTCATAAATGTCACACCTGAGGTCTTTCACTGCCTGTCTTCCCCTCCAGATCCAACTTCAAGCTTCTGGCTGTTCAAGGGAAACTTTTCGCCGTAGGAGGCCAGTGTCTGGGCACGGTGGAGTGTTACTGCCCAGAGCAAGACTGGTGGACATGTGTGTCCTCCATGCCAGACCCTCTGACGGAGTTTTCCGCCTGCGAGTGTCAGGGCTTCATCTACGTCATGGGAGGATACACGGCGAGAGGTGAGTT
>NC_050534.1:18998330-19003292 GCF_002922805.2 Oryzias melastigma | reverse complement strand
AAAAAAAAAAAAAAAAAAAGGTTGTGGTCCTGGAACAGTAGTCAGAATTATGGATCTGGTAGGGGGTTCCTGCTTTGCAAAACATTTGAAATAGGGAATGAGACAGGAGGAAGATGTGCAGAAAAACTACAAAAACGGGAATGAGACAGGAGGAAGATGTGCAGAAAAACTACAAAAACAAAAAAACCCTAAAAAATAAATCAGTTCAAAATGTGCAGCCTTTTTAGTATTAAGAAGTTCATGTAGAAAGCAGCTTCTAAATTAGTTAATTTCTTAAAAGTAAAAAACTGTCATCAGTTGTTTGTTTGGATCTCACATTTGAAAAAGAAAATCATCTGAATTATCCCCAAAACCTAAAAAAAACTGTTTTAACAAGACAGAAAATGAATTTTCTGGAAGGTGTGCGTCTTGTTAATTGACTTATAAGAACTGGACTGAGTGACTCCTCCCCTTTTGGATTTTAAACAGGAAGTACCTGCTGGCTCCAAGAAACCATAGATTTCTATAGAGAAATAAATAGTTAAAACTCAGTTATTCTATTTGTCAAAATAACCATTCTTCTTCTATACCTTTGACATGTTCTTAATAAACCTAATTTTTTCAAGCGTTTTTTCCTGTAGTTCAAGTTATAAAATGACCAATAGATGGCCCCACATCCAAAACGTTCGACTGATTGTAGCCCGTTTTCAAGTATTTGGGGTGTTGCCTTCCAACAAGTTCAATCCTGATTAGTGAGAGTGGTTGACATCACAGACCCAGACTGGAGAGTCAAAGTTGAATCAAAACTGTCAGAATTATTTAGTGTTTTAAATGTAGAAGCTGCAGATGAATGTGTCAGAAATGAAAGCTGTGGATGTTTTTAGTCACGTTCTCCATTTGCGTCCGACAGACAGAAACACCAGCGTTCTCCGTTACTGCCCCACTTCCGACTCCTGGGTCGTGTTCCGGTCCTGTTCGGTCCACATCCGCAAGCAGCAGATGCTGTCGGTGGAGGACACCATCTACCTGGTGGGCGGTTACACCCACAAGCTGCAGATGGGTTGGCGCCGGCGGCGCCCCAGCCAGTCCGAGGACGTCCTGACGGTGCAGTCCTACAACGTGACCACCGGCGAATGGCTCCAGCTCAAGGAGAACACGTCCAAGTCGGGTCTGAACCTGACGTGCACGCTGCACAACGACGGCATCTACATGATGAGCCGGGACGTGAGCCCGCTCACCAGCCTGGAGCACCGCGTCTTCCTCAAGTACAACATTTTCTCCGACGCCTGGGAGGCCTTCAGGCGATTTCCTGCTCTGGGGCAGAACACGCTGCTGTGCTCGCTTTACCTCCCCAACGTGCTATGACCGCCGAACGGCGGGGGGCGGAGCTCAAGTAAATCTTTGTGCCTATATCACTTATTTTTTCCATCTGGAGCAAAAACCAAAAAAAGTTTGTGTCTCTAATCTGTTAACACTCAACCTTCACTACTCGGATCCTCAGAGACTTGAATCGTAACAATTCAAACTTCTATGTTTTGTTTGTGAAGACAGACTTTCTGCACTTCGAAGGGCTCACCATATTCCTGATGTTTACACTACGGACCCGGACGACTATGTCGGTCCAGATTTGACCAAAAACCTTCCAGTCTGCTTTGGTTTGAGGGTGCGTGCTCTCTGCACTGCTACAGAAACACACTAAGCCACCGCTAACGGCACTCTTCCATGAACTGAACGACGCACACGTGCCTTCTGCTGCTTCACTCTAGAAAACTAAAAACCACTAAATCTGTTCTTTAACTGCTTTTTTTAAACCTTTTTTTAACCGATGTACATGTTTTTTTTTCCAGGAAAAAGGTAAAAGTCTATAATAAAAATAAGAATGAAGGTCTTTGTGTCTTCATTTATTAATTCTAAAGTATTGAATCAAATGATCTAATCAATGATCTGAGTAAACCAGTCCTTTCATTTAAAAACAAACAAAATAAAAAACTACACTTGCATACTTTACTTATATAAATGTTATAGCATAAAATATCTTAAACGACTGGGTTTTATTTGCAAACAAGCCTTATTGACCAAATGGACCAAAGGATGAAAACTTCATTTGAAAAGTTAAATAAAAGCTAAATGGAGAATTTGATAGACATGTAGAACATAAAAAACAAAGTGTTGGACAAAAAAACAAAAAACAACGAAATGCTAAATTATGTGAATTCAAAGATGACTAATAAACAAAATAAAATATATAAAAATGCTGCAAAATATGAGTTAAAAATTGAGGCAACTGAGACAAAAAAAAACTCAATGCAAAAAATGTTAAAGACTGATTGATGTAAACAGAACAGCAAATGCAGGACAAAGTAATTTAGTAAGAAGTAGCTCAGAGAGACGGAAACCTGTTAAAAATGACCAGAATAGACTACCAAAAAGAATAAAAATTCTCAATGGTTTGTAGGGTAAAAAAAAAAAAAAAAACAAGAAACTTAAAAAAAGCTGGAAGGAAAAGAAGATGAAATGCTAGAAATGAGCTAAAGACAAGAAGACAAACACAAAAAGGAAAAAATGCTGAATGAAATGCTAAATTACAGGCCAATTAGAATAAACTATTAGATGTGTTAAATAAAAGCTGACAAACACAATTCATTGCTGAGCAAGAATAATAAAATAGATTCCAATAGTGTAAATTTACACGTTAAAATGTAAAATGGAAAGCTAGTACCAAACAACTACATGAAACTGTTAGAAATCTAAAAGTACTACCAGAAAAAATGTAAAAGTGTAAGTATGTAACAAAATGCTAAACAACACACCACAATTTATTGCTGACAATAAGCTGAAAAAGGTGTAGAGTCATAAAAATCATACAAGATTACTAAATATGATAGATGACATGCTAAAAATGCTAAAGGAAATGCTAAAAAAACACAAAACAATATTAAAAAAGGAATGATCTCCTTGATATTAACATAAAGACAAAAGCAAAAGTTATCAACACTGCTACTAAGCTATAAGAAAAGGAGCCCAGTAAAGAGAAAAGTCTAAAGAAAATATTATTTCCTCAGTATTTTGTTTTATGTTTCAGGAGTTTGTTAAATTTCTTTGTAAAGCCTTAAAACAACAAAAAAAGTTAAAATGAGAATTTGTAAAAATGTTGAACAAAAAGCAGAAATTTTCAGTAATCCTTTCAGGTAAGTGTATAAATGCATACATAGTAAAATAATGTTTGAATGTGCTTGATGGTTAAAGAGAATGAAAAAGAAGCTCTAAAATGTTGTCTTTGGGTTTGATAGCAGAAAAGTAGCAAAGGTTGTTGGGAAAAATGAAGAAAAATAAGGAAAAAAACTATTGATTCTACAAACTATATTTGTTGATTTAATCATTTTTTTTAATTATATGTGAATTTATTGTTCATCAACATGAAAACATTAGAAGAGGCACCAGTAGGGGGCAGCACAAGCCCTTAAATGTGGATCTCTGCAGGCTCTTCACCTTTGCAAGGACTTCCTCTGTAGATGACTACATTTCCAAAGGCAGTCTTTACTTTGATGTGTTCTTACTCTGACATTTTCCTGCGCATCAGAAAGCCTACGATCCTGCAGACGCCATCATTCCTCTCACAAAAGCGTGTCGTAACGTGGAGGTCAACAAGGATGAGATATTTATAGCTTTGTGAGGTATGGATGGATGCATGGAGGAAGCAGAAAAATCTATGTTTGCCCTCAGTGGTGCAGATTGATCCTCCGAGTGAGGTCAAACGGCAGTGATCACCCCCGCAGACCTGCCAGGCTTCACAGCGACGCTGACTGAAGCATCAGAGGCTGCTCGCATCTTCACAAGGAACTGTGGTCTTCCTCTGCTCGGCGAGGGGAACATGTGTTTGTCGAGCGTGTGACAGAAAGAGGCGGGCTCAGAGGAAGAGAAGAAAACCACAGAAGTGATAGAGAGACAGAGAGATCCAAGGACAGACGGCACAGAGGGGAGGGGAGAAAGCAGCCTCCGTCAAACGCTGATCTCAGAGAGGAAGATGCACGTCTCCGTGAGAGGAGCACCCGAGGCAGGACGATAGCCGCGGAAACCCAGAGAGAGGCGTCTGACACGGGAGCTGCAGGTTGACTCTGCTGTCAGGAACCGCACATTGCCCAGAGGACAGAACCGTACCAGCCAGAACCATGAGCGAGGCCAAGAAAGGTGAGCTGGCCATCCGAGACAAAGCCATCCTGCACCAGCAGAGGCGTCTCAAACAGGCGACCCAGTTCACGCACAAGGACTCGGCTGACCTCCTGCCCCTGGACGGGCTGAAGAGACTCGGGACGTCTAAAGACTTGGTGAGTTGATTCTGTGTGATGACAGGGCTTCAGCATTGAGGAGTCAGAGCAGGAATTGCGTTTTGAGTTTCTGGGCTGTAATTTCTTCACTCGTTCACCCGTGTTCCATCTGTGTTTTAGTCTGACTTCGTTTTACCTGCATCGTCAGACTTTCAAATTTGTGCTACGTTCACACCAAGCTTAGAAATGAGCGTTTGAGCAAACACTTTCACTGAAAAGTCTACAAACGTCTCGGGTCAGAAGTTAAACCAGTTGAACTTTGACCGTTCAGGGACTCAGATTTGGCAGTGACGTTCTTTTTGATTCATGGAAGTTTGATCATTAATAATGGCGTTTTGTGTCCAGCCATTCTTTGACGCCAATCAGTCATTTATCGGAATAGAGCTGTGAAAGAAAAAGCTAAATTCACCAGATTCACACTGGTCTGTTGCTACCTGATACTAGCGCATTACTCAGAGGTTGGTCCAAAATGTCGAAGCTCCAGTCTTTTTCTTTCAGTTTAATTCTGATACACAAAAGACGTGGTGTCATAGAATTCCAACCAGACACAAACCGCAATTATCAATTTGTCCTTCATGATCAATTTTCAAAAAGGTGGTACCTTAGTTGGTGCTACCTATTCATCACTACCAAATCCGAGTCCCTGATTGGTCAAAGT
>NC_050534.1:18974267-18998184 GCF_002922805.2 Oryzias melastigma | reverse complement strand
ATAGAATTCCAGCCAGACACAAACCGCAATTATCAATTTGTCCTTCATGATCAATTTTCAAAAAGGTGCTACCTATTCGTCACTACCAAATCCGAGTCCCTGATTGGTCAAAGTTCAACTGGTTTAACTTTTGAAGTGCGTTCATAGACTGTATATTCACTGGACAGCTTGACCCCTCCCCCCTTGAATTTCAAACAGGAAGTTTGGAAAATCCCATTGACTTCTATAGAGAAACAGCTGTTCCTCAGTCAATCTATTAGTCAGAATAACCATTCTTGATCTGATACTTTTTTCCCCAACATCTTCTTGCTACATCCTACTTTTTTATTTAAATATATTTTTTCTTTATTGGAAGTTATTCAAGTTCTAAACTGACCAATCAGATGCCTCGGTAAAAGCATGTGGTGCCTGCTGGCCCCACCTCCAAGGCTTGATTGACAGATTCTACTAAGTGGAAGGGGTGTGGACTTTGAACAAGATAACTCATGACTGGCAACTGTAGTTACCATAGAAACGTGACAGACCAATCAGTGTCGTTTGGCTCCAAACTCGCGGAAAAATTCATTTTGCTGGAGCCAGAAGTGAAGCACTTTCTGCAGTTGATGTCACACTTGCTTCATCCATTAATTATAAAATCTACGTTTGAGTCCATAAACAGACTGAAAAACTTGCGTAGCAACGCATGAACATGAGAGTTTTAAAAGCGGAAGTCCAAAAGGCGCATTTACATGTATTTACATAGACTTTTTACTGGTAATGTGCATTTTGAAGACTGAAGTGAACGTAGCATTACGAAAGACTGTGGAAGTCTATCCCTGCTATGGTTTTCTTTGTCAGTTTTAGTGAAAAATCACAGCTTTGTTGCTATTTTCTTACATATATTTGAAACTTGAGTGAATGTGACTGTGAAACGAATGTTTTTAGACGAATAAAAAGCTGAAAAATTAACAAAATTAGGAAAGATCATTCATTTTATTTGATGGAAAAATGGTCAATACTGCCTTTCAATCTGCCAAACAAAAAGAAAGCAACGAGCATTCTGATAAATATTTAATAAATTATAATTATATGTTAAAAAGATATATATTTTTTTCTCCATCCTGATAAGTATCCAACATAAAAATCACTTTTATAAAAGCTGTTGAACAAAGTGAAGCTTAATAAAACACGGTGACATGTCTGAGTGGCAGAAAATCTTTAGTTATAAATAAAGAAACCCTGGAATACTGTGGAACCTTTCAGGAGTGACTGAAAGACTAAAATGACCAAGAGAAGGGATCCAGGAGGTCACAAAAGAGGAAGACCAAACGTAGCTCCACTCAGTTTAGCTCAGATTGTGATTCAAGAGTCAAAGAGGAACTATGTGAGTTCAAACAGAGAGACACTGAGGAGTTCGGAGATGTGTTCAACATTTAAAAAGAAACATCTATTCTAGATCAATCTGAACATGTTTGAACGAAAGATCAACTTTCTACATCTGGGCTCTAACAGTAAAGAAAAACTAACACCAAACATGGTGGTGGTAGTGTCATGATGTGGAGAATATTCTCCATCAGTCCAAAACTTTAAGTTCTTCATTTGAACAACAAACAAAGCAGCAGATCCACCTCAGATATGAACAACCTGAAGGTTCTGCAGTGGTTCAGCCCAAATCTGGACAAAAAATGACTAAGATATTTGTTTATGAATCTAAACAATGGGTAGACACCAGAATTACAGGGAAAATATAACCTTAACAAGGATTATTAATATAATTTATCCCACTTTGGCAGGCCAGATGAAATAGTTTAACGGGCCACATATGGCCCCCGGGTTTTAGTTTGCCCACAAATGGGGTACGTTATAAAACTTTTTGCTTCCCTTCAGCAAGATTATGAGATTTTGTGTAAATAGTTTTGCACAAACAAAAAAAAAATCAATATCAAGAGCTAATGCAATGCAAAACGGATGCTAAAGAAGTTTTTTTAAATTTAGCAGAAAATGTGGGTATTAAGAGTCTGGCAGACGCCAGTACATCCCAGTGATATTTGCAGAGCTCTGCCAGTGCTGCTTCACGGTGCCAGAGTGACTGCCGAGGTTCTTCAAGAGCTCAGGGGATTCTGGGAAAGCAGCCGTCAACCCAAAAAGCTGTCAGAGGAGGAAAACTGGAGGTTATTAGAGGGAGTTCCTCCAGGTGTTCAGAACCGCTTCACTTTAGATGCTTTCTGAGGAGGTTCTGTTCTGGAAGTCTGACCTGAGTGTTCGTGTCAGGCAGAGCACAGCCGCCTGGAACCGCCTTTGACAGGCCTGTCAGCAGATTTCTTAACCACCAATCTTCTGGAGATTCACTGCTTTATGTTAACTCAATTTATGTAGCTATAAAAGTAGAATTAAACTAGAAAAACACATTCGCCTCTAATCTTGATTTTTTAATTTTACAGCTTGATGATTAGAAATCATCAAACAAATGTAATTATTTTCCCCGAACAGCTCAAGTGAAGGTAAAATGCATTTTCCAAATGATGATTAAATTATTTAGGCAAAAACAGCTCAAACCTGCTGTTCTGGAAAATGACTTGGTACCTTTAATATGCATGTTCTCTTTGTGGAGCCTTTCTTCAGGCTTGATCTCCATTAGCCCAGTGTCAGAAAAAGGCTGTTCTTCCTTGCTTTAAAGACCCACTCCAATGAAAACTGTGTTTTTAACACGTTCTTGTGGCATTTTTCTTATGATGAATGATATCAGTGAAAGAATTTAAGGTTAAAACTGCATTTTTTTTAGTATTTTTTATTCAAATCGTGTTGGATCAGCAGCAGATGAAAACCAGAGGCTTGAAAATCTCAGGTTTTCTCCCTCCTTCACTTCCAGACGAATAGATCCATTAATGTTCTTGTCAAAGCTGGCATCTTGCTCAAAACTGTACATCTGAATATCTCTGATATTCCTCGCTTTTTTTTTTTGCTACGCTAATGTTAGCTTGGGCTTGTGAGGTGCTATAAGCTAGCGAGAGAGAGGACAAATCTAAATTTTCTCTCTACTTCTCCCTACTCCTACATTTAGCCCTTCTAACGGATAGTGTTTTCAAATGCGGACGTTACTCTTACTTGATGACGTCATCAATAGCCACCGGTCAGCTACATTAGCGAGGAGCTGCTAGCGCTCGGAAATACAATAACATGCTAAAACAAAAAGTCCTTACTTAAATATGAATGTAAACTTGTGTGCGTCAGAGGACACTCACGTGAAGAACAGCTCTTCTCCTCTGCAGCACAGCTCGCCCTACAGGCGAAGGGATACAGAACTCAAAGTCTCTACCCTTAAAATGCCATTTCATGACATTTTAAGATCATAGACCAATCGGGGAACTTGCAAAAAAAATTGTTTGCGCATATTTTTTTTTCTATGGGCATGCTGCAGGTGTCAGGTCATAGCAAACACTAAACTACTTCTAGCTGTTGTAGTTTTTTTGTGATACAGATTCCGCCATTAAAAAGCCACATGGCGTAAGTAAGCGGTGATTGGTCCGGGTTGGTCTGAGTCACAGTTTCTATGACAACCATTCTTACCAATCAGGAGTGAGCTTGTTGGTAGGCCACACCCTCACTACTTGAAAGCGGGCTACACAAAATCTGTCAATCGATTTGAGCATGGGGAACAGTAGGCTCCACCCACTTTTATTTAGGCATCTGATTGGTCAGTTTAGAACTTGAATTACATACTTTGGAAAATGGTTGATGTCATATTTGGCATTTGAAAAAATTTAAAAGCAAGGGCAATGGATGGACCTAAACGACACTTACATCATAGTCTTTTATAAGTTATGGAGTCATGGGGGAATTTGGACAAATCGAAAAACTATGGTGGCCCTGAAGTGCAAATCACATAAACAAATCACGCGACACATTTATAGAAAACCAAACAAGATTCCAGGAACTAAAACAGAAAAAAATAAATCAAATGCTAAAAACGAAACAAGAAATTGTAGTTATTATGGGATGTTCCTGGTTTGATGATGATATCCAGTATTATTTCTGAATAATAATACATTTTTCAGGATTCTCATTGTTGTGTTTTGTTTTTTAACATTTTATTTTGTTTTATGAAAAGTTTTTTGTTGTTTTTTACAATTTAGTTTTCTAGAATGTATTGATATTTAGTTGTTGTTTTGGTTTTGTAATTGTCATGATATTTAATACATTTTTGCGTTGAATGATTTGTTGATGTGATTTGAACTTCAGGGCTACCGTAGAAAACCCATCACTCCACTTCTCTTTAAAGGCGTTTCTGTGTAAAAGGGAGCCTTTTACTGGAAACTGTTTAGTCAAATGTGTTCTAATGCTGCTTTTAAGATAACATTTACAATGGAGTTAATGGAGTTGTGACTTAAAAAAGAGCAAATATTTATCATAAAATACCCTATTATGGCAATCTAGATCCATGCTCAGTTTATAAAAAATAGAAATTTCCTTTTGTACTAAAAGGTTTGATGCTGCAGTCTGTGTTGAAGTAAAAACCTTTTTTAAATGTGTATTCTAGATGTAAGTATAGAATATTTGAGAAGAGTCACAGGGATTTTTAATGTGGCAGCTCCAGAGCCAATTACTTTTCTGAAGCTTTCCACATACATCTAACCCCAATTCAGCAGCGATGATTGAATCTGAGATAAATAAATGAAGCTCTGTGGCAGTAATCCACAGTTACACGGTAAATAAAAGAGTATTTGTTGGTGAAACCTCGTCCTCCTCTCAGCTGGCTTGTCCAATCGAGTTTGTAATTCAGCAGCGGAGTCGTTATGTAAGAGTGAGTTTGTTGTGCTGCTCTTTAGCCGGAGGTGTTCTCGCTCTCAGGAGCAGCAGCATCACTTCAGCCATGTTGTGCTGTGAAGTCAAGGTAGCAGTAAGCAGGAAAAGGGCAAACCCCATTTCTCTCCCAGCCGAGTGCTGGAGGAGAACAGGGGGAACGGGTGGAGAAGGGGTCGGTGAGGACGTCCGGCGCCGTGCTTCATGCAGCTCAGTGTGCAGAAAGAATTTAGGCTCGAATGCGTTTTAGAGACATCTGAGCAGAAATTTCACCAACACCTGAGCCCAGCGTGACCCAGATGGAGTGTGACCTTCCACTCTCTGCTACAACAGGAGACGTAACAGCATCCAATCATCGCTTTCAGCTTCACACATGATCTCAGTTTGGAGGACAAAGATCCCTGTTCTCCTATTAGTGTCCACATAACGTTCAGACCAGGTTTCCAGCTTTCGTTTTTCTGTGTACCTCCACAATTTTTTGGGTCATACCTACTGACTGTACAGGAGATCTGGACTAAGTGACCTTGGATTCCAAACATTCTTGATAATCCTCTTTTTTTATAATACTCTATTTAAAATATAAAGTGACCAATCAAATGCCTCAGAAAAAAGTAGGTGGAACCTGCTGGTCCTCCCACCCAACATTCAAAAACCTTTGACATTGTGGTTATTCTAGAAAGGTGGACTGTAACTCTGACCTGCTTACCAACATAATTTGGCTCCAACATGACGGGAATTTATATAGCAAAAAAAAGTATGCTAAATTGACAAAATTTGGCTGGAACCAGAAGTAAACCATTTTCTATGAGTGACATCACGCTTGGTCCAGTTCTCAAACACAGTAAACTGTCAAACCATGTGAACAACACAAAAGAACAAATGGTCAAATTAAAAAATGCTCTTATTGGAATAACTAGAATTTTATTCTAGTTCCCACAATCGGAAAATTGATTTAAATCCCTTAACAAAACAGTATTTTTTTTTTTAAACTTTTATCCATTTTCTTTTGAACTCAGACTTCAGTTCTATGAGTGTTTTTGCAATTACGCAAACGCAGCTGACCTGTAGCATGTCAGTCAGTTCTTTTTTTTCTTTTTTTTCCCTCTAAGTGTTACTAACAAGGTTGGGAGTTAGCGTAGTCTAAGTAACGTTTGTTTTAGTGGTGTCACTGTTGCAAACAAGGTTTTGAGTAACAGGTTTTGTAAATTTGCTAATGTGGCTAACGATTCTAGCGTGGTTCACATGCAGCATGTCGCATTGTTTTTTTGCTTTTTTTGTGTTACTAAAAAAGTTGGAAACTAGCATTGTCAGTAAACTTTTTTTGAGCGGTATCCCTTTTTTGCTGTGTTACAAAAAAGGTTGGGAGTTACAGGTTTAGTAAATTTGCTTACACTTCTAACAGAGCTAACATGTAGCGTGTCAGACTGGTTTGTTTTACGTTACCAAAAATGTTGTGAGTTAGCGTAGTCGCAGTGGCGTTTGTTTTAGTAGTATCAGTCTGATTTGTATGTGAGGCAAAGAAAGTTGGGAGTTACAAGTTTGTAAATTAGCCAACATGGCTAATGCTTCTAATGTAGCTAACATGGCTAACGGGACCTAATATAGCTAACGCTTCTAACGTGGTCAACATGCAGCATGTCTGATGTTTTTTTTACGAGTTACTGAAAAGGTTGGAAGTTAGCATAATCACAGTAAAGTTTATGTATTAATTTAGTATATCATATATATATGTATGTATTTGTAATGTGTTGCAAACAAAGTTGGTAATTACAGGTCTAGTAAATTTGCTAACATTTCTAACGTAGCTACAGCTTCTAACATGTCACAAACTGCCTATTTTTTACTTGTTAGTAAAAAGATTGGAAATTAGCGTAGTCGCAATAACATTCGTTTTAGCCGTATCAGTTTTGTGTGTGTGTGTGTTGCAAACATGGCAGGAGTTACAGGTTTGTAAATTTGCTAACACTTGTAACGTGGTTAACATGTAGTATGTCAGGCTGTTTTTATTTGCCATGTTAAATCAAATGTTGGGAATTAGCCAACATTTAGCTAACACTAATATGGCTAACACTTCTAAAATGGCTAATGCTTTTAACAAGGCTAATGCGGCTAACGCTTTTAACACTGTTATTGTTTCTAACGAAGCTAACATGTAGCGAGCCGGACAGTTTTTTTTTCCATGTTACTAAAAATGTTGGAAGTTAGCATTGTCACAGTTATGTTCGTTTTAGTGCCATCAGTCTGATTTTTATGTGTTGCAAACAAGGTTAGGAGTTACATATTTTGTAAATTCACCAACATGGCTAACGCTTCTAATGAAACTAATGTAGCTGATGCTTCAAATGCGGCTAACTCCTCTAAAGCGGCTAATGCTTTTAATGTGGCTAATATGTAGCATGTCTGACAGTTTTTTTTTTTTAACATGTTACTAAAAAGGTTTGTGGTTAGCATAATTCCAGTAATGTTTGTTTTAGAGGTATCAGTCAGTTTTTTATACATATTAATACAATACAATAGTCTTTCCAACAATCTTAAAAGTTAAGTTCACCCATCTCTGATATGAGCGCAGTCATTTCTGTCAGAAAGATTTGGCTTTTTACCAAATCTTGTTTTTGCTGGAGGTTAAAGAAACACCTGAGCGGTACAAAGCAAACACAACAATGTCACATCAAGCGTTTATGTAACCTCCGGGGAATCTTGCACCAAAACCTACCGTGTTAAATTATCTCTATTATTAGCTCCAGGACAATTAGAAGGCCTGAAGATGTTTCTGTCATCTGGAACTATGGATGGGCGGTGACACTCCCCCAGCTGCCTCCCTTGGAGGAAGACAGGAAGCTAAAAATACCCCGTAACAACAAAAAGGACAAAACAACCCCACAACAGAGGGGACTGGATGAGAAAAACAGGCACCTTTTGGGGTTTTATTGCAGGTTTTTTTCCTTATGTTGTTTTGAAATCAAACATTTTTTAATATTTTTACACATTTTTTATTATTCTAAGCACAACCTCAGAGAATTCTGTCAATGATTTCAATTCCACAACTTGCAGAAATGAAGAAAAACTCTGCAGCAGCATCGCCATGTTTTGTAGCAAGATGTATCCATAACTTTAACTGAATTTAGGATTATCAGATGAGATTGAGATGTAATATTTTTGCATCTGTAGTGTATGTCATAACACAGATTTGGTTGTTTGGTTAATTGAAACGCAGGATGTCTGGAAACAATGCAGAGAAGGGTAAATAAGAATGAAGACGAAGCAAAAGGGGCATCTGGGCAGCAGATGTGAAGCTGCTGGAGCCTCCTGGTCGCTGTCAGAAGAAGTCAGTCACTGGAAACCTCCATCAAACGTAGAAAGAGGCCATTCGAAAGCTCCTGTGGCCAGCTGGATGAGAGACACGAGCTGGTTGCAGTCAGATAATTAGTCCGCTTGGCAATCAGCCTCTAATCTGACTCACAGGGGGAGAAATACAGAGGAAAGAAGCCGAGCCAAAGAGGCTGAAAGTGCGAGGAAGAGGAGGATGAGGAGCGGTGTTGTCACATTGACAGACTTAGACCGGTTTGGGCTGGTTGGAGATCAGGAGAAATCAGCCACAGAACACGTCTGAATGAACTCGGGGGAGCGGTGTGTGGGTGAAGCAGTCAACAGGTGTCAGCCTGAACCGATCACACCTTTCCACACAGCTGAGGCTGAGAAGACGACAAATGAAGGCAACAAAGGGCCAGTCTGAAGAAAATACTCAAATCAAATGATCCTGATAGTAAGACCATTTTTAAAAGTGATAAAATCTTGAATTTATTAATAAAATAACCAGTTTTAATCCCATATTACAGCTAATGAAGTCAATGCGTCCCTTTGTGCTGTATGCAAATGTGTCTTTTTATGTTTAATAATGTAATAAAACAACATCCTTTTTATTTTATTTATTTTCTAATCAACGTAGGAATTAAAATCTTAAGTAGGTTTGGTAATTCTATGTGTTCTAAGTGCTTCTAAGTCAGTATGGCAGAAATGCACTAGGAGGATTATCATTTCTTCTGCTTAAATATTTGTTGCTATGGCAACAGCATAAAAATGTATCAAAAGTCTCAGTGACATGCAGTCATACAGTGGGTGGGGTTTTGGGTCGTCCAGACCCGTGGAGGGTCACATCTTTTAAGCTGCGTCGTGCAGTTCCTTTGAGGCTCACACATCCACCTTAAGGAATGTCATGAAACTGGAGCCATCGATCGTCTATCCATCGTGCTATCGAGTATTGTGAAGTATTCCTAAAGGCCGTGTCACACTGTCGAAACGTACATTTTGCATATTGTCAGTTATTTGTAAAACATGCGCAGACCAGGGGAATCTGACTGTTTAATAAAGACAAAGCATCGCGGGAGCTGACGCAATGTTATTTGAATTTTCAAAAAAAAAAAGAAAAAAAAGGAAAAAGCTGTCAGTACTAGCTACAAATTTTAATTTCTCCAAGGGATTTCAATTTATCACCTCCTAACTCCTCGAGCATCATTGGGTAGCTACTTGGGGAAAAATATAAATGCAAATTAAGTTTGTAAATTTTGAATGGTGTTAGAATGGCAAGCTTGCAAAAGTGGCATTCCCCTGTCTCTCGTAAATTTTCTTTTACCAGAATATTGCGATAATTCAATACATGAATTGTTGGCTTAAGCTGAATGAAATATGACATACAATATGAACATTTTAAGAATGTGGGTGTGGTTAACAAAAAAAAATCTTTGTTGCAAAGGAAATCAAAAAATGTACTTTAGCTGATTCTTTTAAAAATGACAGAACTGTTCGTCACCCAAAGGCGACCAAAAAAGAAAATGGTTGCTATGGAGATGAAAACCCAAAGTGGCGTTCCCTATTTCTCGTATATTTTTTTTATTAGAATATTGCGATAATGCAGTACATTAATTGTTGGCTTAAGCTGAATGAAAAAATATGGCATATAATATGTACATATTAGGAATTTGGGGGTGGTTGACAAAAAAAACTTTGTTGCTAAGGAAATCCAAAAATTTACTTTTGCTGATTCTTCTATAAAGGACATAGAAATGTTCGTCACCTCCAGGCGACCAAAAAATAAAATTGTTGCTATGGAGATAAAACCAATAACAAGCTGTTATTTTGAAAAAAAGTGTTGTTTTTTATGAATTTGTCATCTGCAGCTTTGACCAGGGGGGCAGGGACAGAAGGGGGATGGGTGTGTAGCAGGAAACAGATTGTTTCGTGTTGTAGCTTTAGAGCTGTCGACAGCTCATCCCAGCTTGTTCACACCTGCTGCTCAGGTAGAAAGGTAAATAGATTCTGGTTTAAAATGGTAAAATGTACATTGCAGGTCTCCAATTCACAGTTAAAGCTAGTTCCTCTGAGGTTGTTTCAGTTCCATTTTCATAAGCAGCTAAGAAGAGGAAAAGACGAAGAACAGAACATCTTGACTGCATCACTTTAAAAGCCCTGAAGAAAAGCAGATCACCAAAGTCCAGCGAATATTAATATGAATCTATTTTTGGGACCGAGCTGTTTTCATTCAAATTCATGAGACTAAAGCCACTGGAAGGCCGTAGCACGGAGTTTACGGTTTACAAACTGTCAGTCTGCTAACAAGCTGTCGGGAGAAGGAGGTGATAAGCCTTCCGCAAGCTCTCGTTAGATCGCATGGGAGGAAATTGGTCACACATGACAGCTTATGGTGAGACTTCTTCACATGAGCTGATGACACTGGAGCTCCCTCAGATAGCAGAGAAGGAGCGCTGATACAGAACCTAAAGCTAATCACTGTTTTGGATGCTACTTTTTTTCCACTGTTACATGTAGAGGGTGTAAATGTTGTTTTGTTTGCTGTTTGGATTTTTGGAAACTGCCTGGAATGTCACGACCACTCACCATCATTATCTGTGTAATAAAGCTGATTCCTGTGGACCAACAGCTGGTGATGCAAATCCTCCAGCTGGAGTCCCTGCAGATGAAAAAGACGGAGTGAAAATGGAGATGACGGTAATTTAAGAAGCAATATTTTTAGTCTGGACGGTTTTGTTGAATAGATCTGAGGGAGGCACATCCTCAATAAAAATGAGTGTTTACCTTAGGAGGGAGAAATCATGAAAAGATGAGAATTGAAAGGACAGGCGTTCAGTCTGCTGGGCTCTGTCCAGGTCACTGTGTTTCATGGTCTGTTAGGTTTTGTCTTCTGAAATTGGAGTCATTTTTTTCTCCAAAAAGTACATTTGGATGTATTTTGATTCTGTAGTTGTAAAAAAATATGGTTTGGTAAGTGTTTGGTCTTGTTCATACGGTGGCCCTGAAGCTCAAATCGAATCAACAAATCATATATATATATATATATATATATATATATATATATATATATATATATATATATATATATATATATATATACATTTTAGAAATTTAAAACAAAATTCCAGAAAATAAAAGACAAAAAAAGATAGGAAAACAAAAAAAAAAGTTTAGAATCACCAAAGTTTGGCCACGGCTGCAGCTAGAAGCTTAAAGAAATGTATTTGTGCAGAAGATTTTGCCAGGCCAAATAACTTCCTGTTGTCAGAAACATGCAGATCCAAGTACAGCAGGTTTATTTGGTACAGATAGGCGTGACGCACAGCTAAAAGTCCACAAAGCTAAATCAGGGTCAGGTAAGCAGAGGTCAAGCACAAGCATGATAGCATCAGAAAACAACCAGAGTGGTCAGGGTCCAGGGGAGGGTCAGTTCAGGCGACAGACGAAGCAGGATCAGATTAAACAGAAGATCAAGTCAGGCTGAGAACGCTCAGTGATGGAGGCAGAGTGGCACAAACAAGACTTCGCATTGAGCAGAGCTCGGCGCTCAGACTAAATACTGCTGGGAGTGATTACAGGGATGGGAACAAGCTGTGGGGCTCCTGGAAGTGACAGCAGAGGCTGATGGGAAGTGAAGTGTGGAGAACCAGGAAGTGCTAGAACTCAGGAGATAGTTCCCGCTGAAGGCCAGAGGGGGAGACAGAGGACTGATTCATGAAACCTGTTGAGATACTTCTTATTTTACTTAATTTTTAGTATTTTATTTTGATTTCAGGAAATTATTTTTGCATTCTTAATTGTCTCATGTTTATTCATCTTTTACATGCATTTGCATTGAGTGATCTGTTGGTGTGATTTGAACTTCAGGGCCACTGTAGGTTCATATTCTGGTAGGGTGTGTTTTCTTTTTTTTTATTTGATGACTTCCTGTGAGTATTTATAGTACACCTGTTATTCATTGGCTCCTGAAAGTCTACATTTATGTTAACCAAGATCTAAGTTTTACTGAACATTTTGCAATTGTTGCAGCTTCAGATGTGTTTTGTAAAGCTTTGCTTTTGAAAAACTAAAATACAGTTTTTGGGCTAAATTTCTTCATATTACATCAGAATACTCCTTGATGTTTTAAGCAGATATTTTCAAAACTCAAGAAACTGGTGGAAAAACCTTTCATGAGGGTATAGGTAGCCCTACACATAAGTGTTTCATGTCTGCTGTAGCTTCTTTTTGCTTTGTTTTTGTGTCCATCTCAGCTCAATGCATGTTTTTGATTTGTCTACATTGTACCTCAACAGCAGTACCATTTCTAATGAGCTAGCTTTCTATTTCAGATCAGACCTCTACTGTAAACCTGAATAAAAACCAAAGAGCAAGCCCAAATTCAGCGCTTCTAAAAATACAGAATTAAGTCGGTCTTCCTATGAACTTAAACTCATGCAGCGACAGAAGCAGTAAACACAATTTACTCCATCGCTGACCTCTTAGCAGCGAGGGCCACTCATCAGGAGACGTTAAGAAGCTAATAGCTGCATTAAGCTCAATCAGATGAAGTCTCCTTCTGTGGGGTCTGATGACGACATTTACCCAGACTTAATAAGAAACTTCATTAAAAAGATATTTTCTGAGCTTTTGCCGAGCAGAATGCTTTTTTTATTTCTTAACTAAGTGGTGTTTTTGTGAAGACAAGTCCTGTCAGAGACGTCTCACTAGGTTTTCCTTTTTCTCACAGCAGAAACTAAATAGCCTGAAAAAGCCTCATTAACAACTCACATGTTTTATACCACTCTGACCCTTTAACATATTTGTTTAATTTAGACAGTTTGTTGAGTGTTTCAGTAAAAAAGGAGCTTAAAGAGAAAATGGTTTAACACCAAGCTTAGTGCAGAAAACAACAACATTAACAGTACTTAGAGTAAATTTAGCCAAAAAATGAGAAAGATGCCTAAAAAAAATGTTTCTAACATTGCTAAATTAACAGCTAAATGAATTGTAATAGTTTTAAAGGTAAGGAAAACAGCAAGAAAAACAGAAATGCTAATTTCAATTAAAAAAACACGTTTACAGCAAGAATAATTATAGTAAAATAAAAAGAAAGGACTAAACATGCTATGCCTCAGTACATGCTAAAAATGTTCACCTGCTCATGGCTACAATAGCTAAACAAACCTACAAAACTAGCTTGAATACAAAAATTAGATCAAAGCTTCAGAGCTAGAAATGTAATCAAGAATATTAGCCACAGAGTTTGCAAGAGAAAACACAAAAACAAATGCTAAAAAATGCTAAAAACATGCTAAACGTGAGAAAACTGGAGATGCTAGCGAAAAGTGAAAAATGCTAAATTAGCTGCTAACAACTGCATCAAATATCCTACAAAAATTTTAAAATGCTATATTAACTATACAGCTAACTGCGTTTTGTCCAACAAAATGTAAAAAATGCTAACTCACCTGCTATCAATGGCATCAAATGTCAAACAAAACTAAAACAGAAAAAAAAGAGGGATTAGCTGCTACTTGTTGCATTTTGTCCAACAAAATGTGAAAAATGCTAAATTAGCTGCGGACAACAGCATCAAATGTCAAACAAAAATATGAAAAATGCTAAATTAGCATACTCTATCTGTATTTTGTCCAAAATGTGAAAATAGCTAAAATCAAATGTGCAACAAAACGTAAAAAAAAGATGCTGAATTAGCTGCTACTAATTGCATTTTATCTAACAAAATATGAAAAATGCTCAATTGTCTGCAAAGAACTGCATTAAATGTTGAAAATGTAAAAAAATGCCTAATTAGCAGCTGATAACTTAACAAAATGTTCAGTAAAAATGTAAAGGAAAAAAAAATTAGCCTAATGCATAACATGCTGGTAACTGCATTACATTTTTCAGCAAAAGTGTAAAATTACTCAATTAGCCGTTCACAATGGCATCAAATTTCCAGAAAAAATATGAATAATGCTAAATTACCCACTAACAACTTCACACAATCTCCAATAAAAATTTGAAAAATGCTACATAACTGTTGAATTTTAAGTGAATTTTTTTTGTATTTTACAGAAAAACTAAAATGCTAAAAACGTCATTAAACTCTGAAAATGGCAAAAAAAGTTATAAATAATTAAAATAGTTATAGGTCGTAATGATCAATATTTCAATAAAAAAAGCAGGATTGTGTGAACATTGATAAACATCTAGCAAAGAATTAAAATTTGGTTGACAATTATTATATTTAATGGATTCAACCAATTAATTTATAATTTAACATATTCATATATTTTTATACATACAAAACAAACCAACAAATCAAAAATTTCAGAACAGCCTGAATAAGAGAACAAAAATATTAGTTTATTCAAGTCACATAGCTGATAGTATGGTAAAGTAAGGAACTTTTAAAGCTGAATTAATGCCATAAATAAAAGTGGAAAAGCCTATTTGTATGGAAAATATCCCTCTTATATGGGAAAATGAGGGCAAAGATGGAAGAACATCTATAGAAATCTTCCCTGGTAGAGAGGAAAGACGGTGAAGTGTCAGAAAATGACATGTAATAGAATCAAATCAAAAGGAAGAGTACTCGGAGAAACTGTCAAAAACTACAAAATAGAAGAAATCAGGAGTAGAAGAAAGGATGACACAAACAAAGGGCAGTGAAAGTAGAGATGAGAAGGAGGAAAATGGGAGACCAAAACCAAAGGAGTTAAAAGGAGAAGTGCAAAGAGGAGACAGGGCAGTCATCAGCTCCTTCAGCCTCAGTTGGAGTCCAGGCAGAAGTGAAATGAAAAATCGAACCTGGGGACATGGGGGGCGATTACCGACTCCAAGAGCTGCTGTTTTGCAGCCTGACTCACACACGTCTCCGAATACAAATAATCTACCCAAACCTCCTTTTATTTAGCATATTTAATCAAATGCTGAGTGTTCAGCAGTATGTGGGATGTTGAATTCTGCCTCATGCAGATGCTCGACTTAAAGGAGGCGGGAAAACATAACGGCCGATTAGAGAGGCCACTGAGAATCAGACATGGGCAGGCATGAGATCACATTATTAAACCGTGTTAAGGTTACACATCTCCCAGGCTCTGACACCCTCTCCTATTTGCTTTCCAGTCCTGCTGGTCTTCATTTAAATTCCAGTCAGGATTATTATAAATTCATAATCTTTCACTTCTGCTCGAATGTTAATCAAATATAAAACCAATAGTGTGCAAGAAAGTGGACACGAAAGCATCAGCGTCGATATTACTTATCCCACTATATCAATATAATTATAGCTGTTGAAGTTAGTCCTTCATAGACACAGTAAAATGATTACCTTCTTTATAAAAACACTAATAGATAACAAATATAACAGATTTCCAAGAGAGAATTTAAAAAAACTTTTTTTTAAAAAGCCTAAATTAGCCAAAAGAGCAAGCGCGTAGCTGAAATGTTGGCTAAACTCCAAAACAGCCTAAAAAATCTTAGTAAATGCCAAAATAATAAAAAAAAAACAAAACGTCGGAATGCCAATTTTTTAAAATGTTAAAACGGTAACTTTTTTCCATAATTATGAATAACAAAAATAATATTATTAATTAAATAAACCAACTTAAACTTTAGACAACTTTCAATATTTTACTCTCCGTAAAATATAGTTTGTCAAAATTATATAATCTAGAAATAAACGCAAGATAACAGCCATTTATAACAATAAAAATATACAATAAAATAAAATGATCTGGAGGACCGGATATAATTACCCAGAGGGCCGGATCCGGCCCCTGGGCCTTGACTGTGACACATGTGCCCCAGGCCATCTGCTGGAGAGAGCGCTGAATCCCAATGATTATATATTAATGTTTTTTTTCTTTTTATTTTGTAAACAGTTCGACTCACCACTCATTGCATGCAAAAATTTAAAAGTTACTATTAAGAAACATTGCTTAACTTTGTCTAGTGCAAGATCCCGCAAGATTACCAAGATCTCTTTTCGCCAAAGGCACCATGCAGCTCAAGGCTGGGCCTGAGCGCGGGGTTAAGAACCTCATAACTTTATGATTCTTTGCAGACAAACAGTACAATTAACTATTAGTGACAATACAGTAAATTTGACTGTATATGAGAACTGGACTGAGTGAGAGTGAGATCACTCACAGAAAATGGCTTACATACATTCTTTGGCCACGTTGGAGTCAAAGGTCGTCAGTGGGCAGTGCTAGGTCCGAGTCCATGTTGTTTTTTTTTTTTTTTTTTTTTAATGGCATCCACTCTGGCCAATCAGGAGTGAGCTTGATGGAAGGCCACACCCCAACCACTTGAAAGTAAGCTTCACAAAGTCTGTCAAACAAATGTTATGAACGTTGGGGCAAACAGGCTTCACGTACTTTTGAGGCATCTGATTGGCCAGTTTAGAACTTTTCCACTCAATCCAGTTTTCGATGGTGTTTCTGCTAGACTTTTCCAGCTCTCACGTCCTCTATCAGAAATTCGTTTGATCTCTTGAGGTCTTCAACTTCATCATTTGCTGGGCTTTTTCATGTATAAATTAGACTATATTACTCTCCTCAAAGAAAGCAGCAAATTAGGATAAACCAATGTGGTACCAACATGGAGCCCTGTGGGACGCCATACTCAACTCTACTTTATCAGAAAAATAATACTGAAAAAAAAACAAGCAAGTTTCCTTTTGTGTAATGAAAACTTGCTTAGATCCATTTGCAGTTGTGTAGAAACCACAAATGCATTCATCACTGACGTGCAGTGCTAGGGTGCTGTGGTTCATTCATATACAGACTGAAACTGTTATGTTATTTTGTCATTTTGTGGCCAATTTTGCTGCCAGAAGACATGTGTATTGTTAGATATGGAGCAATAATTTGCTCCCACACACGGACCAGTAATTATGATAGATATAACAGCCCACTCTTAACTCACAATAATCAAGTTTTCTAGTGTTGTATTGAACCATACTGGACATCAGTCGAAGTATGTTTTTGTTATTAAAGACTTTTCGTCTTTGCTCCATCTAAGGCTGAAGTGCTTTTCTCTTGATTCTGATAATATTATTTCCACATTTTTCATTGCAACATGTCGCCCATGACTTGCTGTTCTTTGAAAATCCAATTAAATAGCTGCCTGTTCCTCCATAATTGCATTGCTCTTCCACCAGCAATGAATCTTGACGTGGTTTTTCTGGTCATGTAACACCAGCAACCCAATGCAAAGCAAAGCTTTTTGTCTCCTTTCATGGTTTGTGTAAAAATGAAATGCTTCAGTTTAGGTGAAAGAGACTGAAAAACAACATGCTTGACTAAAAAAACAAAACTAAGCTGAAAACTGGATTGGATTTAAAATGGTTAATTTCAAGCAATCAAAGTAAGAATGATTCATAAACAAGACAGCCAACAGAGACATATCAAACGTAGGTTAATTAAGCATAAAATTGATTGGACAATACTCATGTTTACCAAGTAATTAATTCAATTATTACTCTCACTTATAAAAAAAAAACATACTTGTTTTTGTTTATAGAAAATGACACAATGAAACTATTTACTATTAAAATTGTTACAAGAAGTAAAGTATGCTTGAAAGGGAGTGGGCGGAAGTGAACTTACATAATACCACCCCTGCTCTGCCTTAATGAAACTGAAAACACAAATGACAAAATTAAATTAGTTTCCAAACTAACTATCTTCCGTGTTCAGATAATTACCACAAACTGTCATGAAACAACCAAAAAAAAAAAATCAAATTTTCAAAAAGTAAATTCTGTTCTGTCATATTTTTCCAATCTCAATCTTTTTGAAAAAAGATTACAACCTAAAAGTTACAGTTACACAGCTACTAAGTACATTTTGAGTATATGGCAGGGATGAAAATATGTTTTACGTCAATATACGTGGAAAAAATGAGAAACGTGGTCTTTTACGTGATATTTCACAGATGTATTATGAATGAACAATTCTAAAACCACAGAAAAATACAAACAAACCATTCATAGAAAACGTAAACCCGCACGTCATTGAATTTCTTCACTTTCACATTCAGAGTACTGGGTAGAAATCACATGGGGTCAGCACCCACTATGGTTTGTTTTAATTAAACAGTCCCCGTCTGCACCAGTTCTAAGTCAGCTGCTAGGTACCAGCCAAGGTAGCCCGCCGGGGAGGGGGGACCCCCGTCAAGGCGGGGAACCCTTGGTGGAAACCGCAGCTGAGGAGATCCATGAGAAGGGCGTCCAGAGTTGCATTCATTCCTCACTGTACCCAACCCCCTCCAGTGACCCGCCTTCTATGTGGTACTGGACACCACCCTTTGAGAGACCCGAACCCCTACCCGGATGAGCTGGTTGGGGGGAATGGGAGACCCCCACCCGCTATGGACCGTAAGGGGGTGTGAAAGATCATCCAATTTTATACCTTTCACACAATAGACGAATGACTAAACAAACTATGCATGATTATTTGCCTTATATGCAATTCGTTAGTAATTAATGTGTCAATTATGTAATTTTAATGCGATATATGTGCCGTATAAAAGATTAGCTTAGATTAGAAATGGTTTATTTTAAGAAACCAAGAGGAAAAAAAAGTAAATTCATGTGCAATACAATCAATCATCAGAGGTTTACATCCATAAAGACATGTCAAACACAGGATAACTAAACATAAAGAGATTGCCTGAAAGGGAGGGCGAGGAAGCAAACTTATATACAATATAAAAGCTGTACATCGGTGGTACGTGTGTGAAAAGACCATTGACGAATGACAAACGCAAGAAACACTTATGAATTACATATATCACACATCATGAAAGACTGAAGTTTCATACGATGCTCAAAATGTACTGAGTGGCTGTTCCTTAAAAAAATAAAAATAAAAAGAGAAAAGAGGATTCTGCCTTCACTTCTTGAAGCCACATAAACATGCACCAGTGAGCCGTCCGTCTGTTTCTGTGGAGACAGACTGACTGACAGCTTATATGTGGAAACTTGAGGAACATGGTGGTTTGGCCAGTACAGCAGTGCTGGATCTGCTGCTGAATCACAAAGGTTGTAAAATATCTGCAGGTTATGAGTCACAAATAAAAAAAACAACAAATGTTTGAGTGGAGAATTGTTGCAAAAGACCATCTTTCTTTATACTCAGCAGGAATTGTGTTGTCTGTGAGCGTAAATGAAAATGGCGAGCTTTAATTTAAAACGGCTCATGTTGTTCAGGCTGTGGAGTTATTTAAAAGGACAGAGTGTTTTTTTAGCATTTAATCACGCACCAACAAATTCCCCGTAGCGATTATGTTCAGGTATTCTCAATGATGTTGGCATGCCTGCAGTTTTTGTTAATCAGCAAGCTAGAAGTGTCCGACGCTTTTTCTCTGTATTGCTAATCAAGTCCAGAAAAAAAGTCATTAATTTTCTTCTCCACGCTCACCTTTGGTTTCAGCCTCATACATACAGATATGTTTTTTTTCTTAGTTCAGGGTGACTCTCACCTTCTATTTTTTTTGCCACCATCTTGGCTTGATAAAACGTTTCTGAACCAAGATTATTTGAAAACTGGACAAGTAGTCGACTCAAACAAACCTGACTGTTTTTACTTCTAGAACTAGTTGCTCACTTTCAAGTGGTGGGGGTGTTGCTTTCCAGCAAGTTCACTCCTGATTGGTGTGAATGGTTCCCATAGAAACGTCGACTCAGACCGACTAGCATTGTGTGGCTCCAACATAGTGACGTCCATATCGCCAAAAAATGTCAACTGAATTGACTTCATTTGCTTGAAGCCAGTAGTAAACCAGTTTTTGATGGATGACGTCACACACGCTTTGTCCAGTTCTCATATACAGTCGATATTCTGCAATAGTGTAATAATAATATCCCCTGGTAATAATCCATCCATGTTACTTCATAAATAATCTGCTCTTGGATTAATAAAGTATTTGAATAGATGTTAAAAATCTGATTGTGGGATTATACAAGTTCAACATTTTCAGTCACTTTCAACCAATTATTTAAAAATAGCTTGAAATAAATTGTCAAAATCAAAGTGGGCTGTTTTCTGAACACAGTGACTTAAGTAATAAATTACTTTAAACTGTAAAGAAGGAGGAAAGCAGACCAAATAGAAACTGTAAGAAATGATAATAAAGTAAAAAAAAAATAAAACTTTAGGTGAACGTGTGATTCTTTATCTTATGACGTGTGAATTCAGAGGGGAAAGTTTCATAATGTGGTCATATTTTTCTCTTCACAGCAACCTCACAGCATCGTCCAGCGCCGCCTGCTGGAGGGAAACATCACCCGGCTGCGTGGGGAGGCCCGGGACCCCAGCTGCAGGGTTCGCTCCCCACTGGCCGACACCAAAGACGGGGGTCCCGTCGACGCCGAGGAAAGGAGTGAGAGCACAGCTGAGGACTCGACGGAGGAGAGGGAGTCCCTGGAGGAGAGCGAGAAGAGCCTCCGATCGGATGAGGAGGACGACAACAGCGAGGCCGGAGCCCGACAGACGACGGCGCAGAAGCCAGAGAGCCCAGACAGCCCGCCCCCCCTCAAAGCTTTAATCATTCACTGCAAGGTACCACAGACGGTCAATCCTCACACGCCTGTCCGATTCACCCACGTTCAACTGCATAGAAACTGCAGATAGAAAAGTCGTCCCATGACTCATCGCTCACAGCCCCTCTTCTGTCAGAGCTTTAAACGCAGAGCTGGACCCAGCAAATGTCTGATAGAATCAAGAAGACTGAGTCACCACGCTCAGCAGTCCAGTGTGCTTAACGTTACCGCACTAGAATGAATTCACTGCAAGTGATGCTCAAAAATAAACACCTGAGTTCAGGACAGAAACCAGACCAGAGAATTCAGAAGAAAAACCACTAACTGACGGGCGTCTGTCGATACAATACATATCTCATAATATGATACATATCACGATATATCACAAGACTGTCCCAAAACAGAATATAACAAAAAGAAAAAACTCCACCTGAACATTAATACATATTTCATTGTAAAAATGGTAACACTTTTTATTTTTATTAAATAACATCATGTCCACATTTTAAATTGGTACAAGTATCGCCAGACATAATATCGCGATATGTCAGCAAATCGATTATCTCCTACACCCCTAACTAAAACACAGATATAATGTACAGTTATGAATTATTTCACAACTCCATTCACAATTCAATTCATATCATAATCCGTGGTTGACGATACGATTCATTGCTGAAATTAGTTAATTTTTAACGATCTATTTGATCCACACCTTCAGACATGATCCACAACTAAACAAGATTCAACCAACTTCGTGGCGATACAATACAGTTCATTTCTGTTATCTAAACCTGCATTTTGGGTCTTTGACTATTTTCTTCTATGTGGTTAAAATAGGTGTGTGATATTAATTTATTCAGGTATTGTTTGAAGTTCTGTAACCACATCCCTCACTGTGGTTCACCTTCAGCCAACCATAACTGACCTGACTTGGTAGAAACAAGCTTGTGCTTGGATGTCTTTTTGCTTGCATCGCATGTACCATATTTTCTACACTACAATCTTAAGCCTTTCAGAGTAAACTATATCCATTCATATATGATCATATATAACCTTTGTCACATTGAAGAACCAGTTATTTATGAAAGACAAGTTATTTTTGTGAGCTCATTTTCCTACCTCACAAATAAGAAGACCTAATCTCTGAGGCTCCGCCTTTCACTCCTTGTGAGTGCCGCCCATTTCATGACGTTTTTTCAGCGTGTTTGCATTCACCCACAAAAACTAACAACATCCGTTTGCAAAGATGGAATCTGCATATTGTGCATTTAAAACGTAAGCGCTTTGGCGATTTGTGGAAAAACGTGTGTGTGTGTATTAGCCTGGGGACGGGCAGAGCAGACTGTTCCTGGAAGGGGCTGTTTCTTCACTTTATGACATCACAATGTGAGGACCAGCTCATTTATGTGAACTGGGAGGGGGTGATGTTCAGAGTGCAGGGTTCTAGAAGAATACTCAGATGATTTAATGGATCAAAATACCACTTTGAGGTAGTTTTTTTTAATGAAAAACCGATATTATGCACACTTAAAACTAAAACAAAAGGGGATTATCCATGGTATAGGCTCTATAACCGATGCTGCTGTTACTCTCAGAACTAGATCAATTTTTGGATCTATATCTGTATTCTTTTTATACCTTAATAACTGAAGGACAGTTTCTAAATATTAAAGAAGCCAAACGATCAGAAACACCATCCAGAAGTAGATCGAGAAAACAAAACTTCAGTCTGGCTGAGGTCAGCAAGAACAGGAAGGTATGACAGTACAAAAACAGAACAAAAATTAAATCTTAGAAACAGTTACATTAAACAAAACACTCATTTTTTCAAGAAACACTAAAAGACAATTTAAAAGCCAGAATATTCTCAAGTGTTCAAATTTTGAAGAAAAATTTGATCATAAAATAAACTAAAGCATTTCCAGCAACCATCAGTTTTTATTATATAGAAAAAACTACACAAGTGAGAAAAACAGACAATGGTGGAAAACTAAACTCTGCTGAGGACACTTGTCATGGTTACCGTGGCAACGCCTTTTTGGGTCAGTGACAGTGCGTTGGGGGGAAGGGACTGACTAAATATTTGTAGAAATAATGTCAAAATCATTGAAAAATATTTAATTTAAAGTGGTTTACGCCCTCATTTTGAAAAATTGTTAGTTTTAGAAAAAATCTGGAGCTTTTAGAGTTTTTTTTTTAAATAATCTGGCTTAAGTTGAGAGTCTGTGATGTTTGGATTCATGTGAAACAGGTTGTAATCTGCATCAGAGCACACAGTCGTCCTTTCATTATCTTCCACTTCCTGTCAGGTCTCTGCTCCAAAAAACATGCCATCAAATATTTATTGAGAGTTAGTAACTGGTTTAATAAATAACCATAAACTGAACCTGGACTCTCATTTGTTCTATTGACCAGTCAGGGAGGTTACGGTGGGGGAAAACGTTCTGTTTGTCCTGATTCTGCATCCATTAAGTAATGTATTTGAAAACAGGAAGAGCAAGGCAGCTTCACGTGCTTCTGGTTGCCTTTGGTGCCTCCATTATTCCAATGACTAATGTGGGCAGAAAGGTCAAACAAAGCCATCACTGCTGGGAATTAAGTTCTTTATCAGTTGCTTTTCCATCAATTATAAAATTGTGCAAATTGGATTTGTAATGAAATAAATTTGCCTAATGGAAACAACAATTTTGAAAAAAGTTTTTGCACTCTGAGGAGTTGGTTTTTGAGGCACATCCAAATTGATATATTTCGCAAAACTGCCATGGAAACACTTTTTCAAACTTAATAAATCCCGTGACCAATACCTTGCCAAGTTCCGGATACCAGATGTAACGTGGCAAAAGAGGTCCTATACCTGAGCCTGTTGTGCGGAATTGTAAAATCAAACCACAATTTCCCTAAATTGCTTAATTCGTAGCAGCTCCCATGTAGCTTCCAGTAATAAGACGCCAACATCTCCCTTGATAGATGACAATGAACGCTAGTGCCGTGACAGAAATGTGAATGTTTCTGCTGTAAATCCAAGTATTGTTCCCGTTCCATTGCCGTGATTTTGAATGGCTTATAGCGTGATAGTTTGTGTTTATTTCCATCATTATGATTTAATGGAAACTGTGTAACTACGAAATTGTGTTTTTACAATATTTCTAGAATTTTGATAAAGTTTTTTTCATATGTATAATGGAAATGCAGCTAATTACGACGGAGTATTAGGGCCACCAAAAAGAAAGAAAAAGTAATATTACGACTTTTTTTCTCGTAAATTTACGACTTTTAATCTCGTAAATTTAC
>NC_050534.1:18965088-18974212 GCF_002922805.2 Oryzias melastigma | reverse complement strand
TGCAGACTTCAACTAATGCGAATTAATTTTAGAACGTAACTTCAGCAAATAAATGGAGGGAACACTTTTATACGGTTGTCCTACAAACAACTTTTTTGGGAAAATAAAGTTTTGTGAAAGAATAAAGACTGGAGTTTGCGTTTGTTTTGAGAGTGTCTTGTTTGTTTGATGTAGGGGCTAATATGAACGTTTCTATGTAACTTTATTGACTTTTGTCTCTAACTGAAGCCTCTCCAGCCATTCATAATGCAACAGGTGTTTGAACCTCAAACCCTGAACAGTAGGGGATGGATCCAACAATTCCCCTTGAAAAACTCGGCTCTTGAGGTGATGCTGTGGGACGTCTTGTGGTATCCGGTTGTTTGTCACGTGACTCATTTAATTAAAAGAAAGTGTTACCATTGCAGTTTTGCCAAATATATCCTTTTTGATATGTCACAGCAAATCCTTTTTATGATAAATGCCAGCTTTTTTAAATTGTCGTGTTTTGTTCGGCAAATTTATGATAAAAAATCCAATTTTCGCAATTTCATAGTCAATGGAAATGCAGCTATAAAAAAAAAAAGATTTGATTGCGATTGACAGCCGAGCACATTCTGTATAAAAGAAACAGCACAGAGGAGAATGATTGACAACGTCAACAGCCAATCAGGACACAGAACACAATACACTGTAAAAAAAAAGTAAAATTACACTGACAAAAATCTACAAAATACCAAGACCATGAAAGATGAACCACAATACAGAGAGGGAACACTACATACTTGTATGACTATAAGTTTTCAACCTTCAAAAAGAAAAAAAACGGTTCAGGTTTGATTTCCTTGAATTTGGCGGCTGTTATTCTAGTGAAAATGTGATGTTAACCGACAAAGTCTTTCAAAGTGAAGCTCAAAAGTGTTTGTTGTAACTAGAACTCTCGAAAACTTTCATCTTAAATGCTTGTTTAAATCTTGACTTAAGAGGTTTTCCGTTTCGTCTCCTTTCTACCGTTTCCATCGTTGGCTGGGTTTTAGTTTCAGTTGTTCTTTAACATTCAGCGGCTATTTTTAAACGTCGGAGCAGAGAAGGACTTTGGCATCAAGTCTGAGACAAAAGAGCAGGTTTGTGGTTTGGCTGATAAGCCAGAGAGGACAAAGGAGGCTCAGTCTGCTCCGAAGGAGGAGGATAAAAATAATGGAGAACAAATGTGCTGATTTCTATAGGGAAGGGCAAAACACCTTTTAGTCCAGATAACAAGATATTGATTTATGAGGAAAAGAACGGACAGAAAAGGATAAGATCTAAGAAATCTGTTTCAATATCAGTGACCCAACATCACATCTGTTGATAGAAACTTAGATCAGAATTTAAAGTTTACTGAGCTTCAACTAAAAATAAAAATATTGATCATGGATGATTTGTTTTCACTTTTAAATGTAACCCTTAGTTGTCTGTGAACTCACCAGTGTGTTTCGCAATCACATTGGTTTATTACATTAGCGTAGTTTTATTCTAAATCTAATGTAATGACGTATGTTACCCCATTTGTATAAGTCTTTGGAACAGTGGATATTATTATTATTATATTTTTTTTGTCTGATAGTTGAGCAGCAGATCCAAGAACAACAGTGCGGTTTCCGTCCTAGTCCTGGAACTGTGGACCAGCTCTACACCTCTTCAGGGTGCTGGAGGGTTCATGGGAGTTCGCTCATCCAGTCCATGTCTTTTGCGGATTTGGAGAAGGCGTTCGACCATGATGTCTTGTGGAGGGTGCTCTGGCAGTATGGGGTCCAGGGAACCTACTGAGCCTGGTCTCTGCATGACTGGAGTAGGGACTTGGTTCGGATAACCGGCAGTAAGTCAGACCTGTTCCCGGTACATGTTGGACTCCTTCAGGGCTGCCCTTCATCACTGGTTCTGTTCATAGTCTTTACGGACAGAATTTCTTGGCCCAGACAGTGGCCGGATCGGGTCTGGCTTGGGGACCACATGATTTCGTCTCTGCACTTTGCAGATGATGATCTCCAGCATGCATTTGGGCGCCTTGCACCTGAATGAGAAGCAGCTGGGATGTGGGTCAGCAAGTTTCAGGCCATGGTTCTTAACTGGAGGAAGGCAGTTTGCCCTCTCTGGGTGGGTGGAGAGCTCCTGCCTCAGGTAGAGGAGTTAAAGTATCTTGGGGTCTTGTTCACGAGTGAGGGAAAATTGGTGCGTGAGAACAAGAGGCGGATTGGAGTGACGGTTGGTGTTTTGGTCTTTTGTGGTTAAGAGGGAGCTGAGCCAGAAGATCTCAATTTTCCGATCGATCTCTGTTCCAGTACTTACCTATGGTCATGAGTTCTGGTTTGTGACTGAAAGAATGAGGTCCTGAGTACAAGTGGTTGAAATGAGCTTGGCTGGGCACTCCCTTAGAGATAGGGTGAGAAGTTCGGTCAACCGGAGAGAGCTCAGAGAAGAGCCTCTGCTCCTTGAGAGGAGCCAGTTGAGGGGGTTCGGGGATCTCAGCTGGATGCCTCCTGGGCCCCTCCCTGGAGAAGTGTTTCGGGCATGTCCCACTGGGCGGAGGTTCCGGGGAAGACCCAGGACACGTTGGAGAGACTATGTCTCTTGCTGGCCTGGGAACCCCTAGGGGTCCTCCTAAAGGAACTGGAGGAAGTGGCCAGGGAGAGGGAAGTCTGGTAACTGTGCTTAAACCGTTGCCCCCGTGACCTGGTCCAAATGAGCTGGATGGATGAATAGATGGACTTTACAAGAAATTTTGACCTTGTCTTTGCTTTGTGTATAGATTTATGGATTAGAATTTTGTCTCAGCACGTTTGAGCTTCTTCAGAAAACGTAAAAACGGTCAAATGCCCATGCACCGCTACAGTCCTGGACCAGATTGTTTTCATGATTTGTCTTTCTTGTGACACGTTTAAACACAAATTTTACCACCACCAAAAAGTCACCAAAATTTGCACACCTAATATCTTGTGAAAAGACCCCCTCCCCCAAAAATGATCACATCATAGCAAGAGAAGACATTAAAAAAAATGAACCAAAGTTTTGTCGACCTTTGACCTCAGAAGGAGGCCACCATCTTGAATTTTTAAAGAAAATCTCCTTTCGTACCAACTACATATTTAAACTCCTCTTAAGGATTTCGAGCTACCACCTTCTAAATCCTTGAACATCACTGAGAAGCTACTTGGGGAAATTTATGGTTTTAAAGTTTGTAGATTTTGAACAGCGTTAGCGTACCAAGCTAGCAAAACTGCCTTTTGTTTGCATATTTTTTACCAGAATATTGTAAAAATGTAACATGAATCGCTGGCTCAAGCTGGATGAAACAATGTGACATGATAATATTAGGAATGTGGGCGCGGTTAGCAAAAATCTTAGTTGCCAAGGAAATCTAAAAATTTACTTTTGAAGATTTTTGTAAAAATTACAAACATCTGTTTGTCACCTCCAGGAGACCAAAACAGAAAATGGTTGCTATGAAGATAAAACGAGCAGAAAAGCCACAATCTTGAAAATAAGAATTTGTTACCTGCAGCTCTTACCAGGCTGGTTGGGGCAGAACGGAGGGTGAGGGGCATGTAGCAGCTGCTCAGCCGGCGGGGGCAGTGGGGTCGCTGCAGGCCATACAGGGACTTTGATTTTATTTTTTCTCGCAGCAAAAAGACAAAATTTACTATTCGGACTTGGATTTTTTTATGTAGTTTGAGGCTTATTGTGGAATTATTTTGTAATATGATGAAAATATATTTATAAAAATATAAAACTAGTAAAAAGATGTATATAATGTCACAAAAACATCTATAACTGTAATTTGTTAAAGTAAATTGTCAACACAAACACTCAAAAAGGCTCCAGAGTACTAAACTTAGATAAAAAATGAATCCAGGTTGTATTCTGGATCTTTCTGCATCTTCTACCTAACATAGGATAAACCTATGGACTCAGTCTTGATGTGCAGCTGCTGGGTTGAGTTTGCTTCAAACTACGCAGAGCCTTCAGTTAGGATGTATTTTTCTCTGAGAGTCTAATGTGATGCATGCAGACTGCGCGGGTGGTGCTCCATGCGGTTCATCCCACATGCATGCAGAGCTGCCATATGCACTCAGGAAAAGCCTTAAACCAGCAGAGCTTTGTTTGCCGGCGTTCAGGGCTGAGGGTGAGCGTGGAAGAAGCGTTCGACGCATTTCAGTCTGCGGCGGCGTGTGCAGGAGAGGGGCTTGTGACACCAGGAGCCCCGCAGGCTTCAGAGCAGATGTGAGATAAAAAGGGAAAAACAAATGTCACCGGAAATTAGGTCAGGCTGCCTGCTAGCAAAACTACTCTCAATCTGGAGCTTGAAAAGCCCAAAAGGAACAAAGTAGTAAAAGGCTGTTAGAATTATAGAGATAGGGGATTTCTTTTTTTGTTTTTGTTTTTTTTTTTTTTTGCAAATTTGGCTCTGAAAACATGTTTTTGAAAGAAAAAAAAGCTCCAATAGACAGTTATCTACAGAGCCCTGGACACAGAGTATAGAAAAAATAAAAACATTTTAAAAAGTTAGCTCAAATTACTGTTTTGTGAGCACAAATTAGCATTTAGTCCACTTAAATTTGCATGTTGTGCGCACAAGAAAGCATTTTGCGTGCACAAAATGATAACTTGTGTGTACAAGATACTAATTTGTGCACAACTCTAACCCAAAATGGAAATAAAATGTTAATTTGTGGCCACAAAATGCTAACTTGTGCACACAAGATACTAATTTGTGTGTACACAATGCTAATTTGTGTCCACAAGATACTAATTTGGGCATACGAAATGCTAATTTGTGCACACAAGATACTAACATTTGTGCACACAAGATAGTAATTTGTGCACACCAAGTCCTAATTTGTGCGTATGAAATGCTGATTTCTGCACACAAGATACAATTTGTGGCCACAAAAAACAAACTTGACCACACAAAATGCTAATTTGTACGTACAAAATGCTAATCTGTGCACACAAGATACCAATTTATGAGCACAAGGTACGAACTTGCATACACAAGATAATTTGTGGCCACATAATGCAAATAAAATGCTAACTTATTACCGCAAAGTATTTGTTTGTGTGTACAAAAGCTTCATTTGAGGACCTTTTTCTTTTTCAGTGTCATGTCCACGGCTTTGTAGTTAACGTAATGTGGGGTAGAAAATATCCAGATTCACATTTCATATTTCTTGTAATCTTCATAAATTTTTTAAATTATGAATTTATGTCATAAACGCTAAAGCTAGACACAATTAGCTGGAACTCAACCTAAAAAACCCACATAAAATAGTTTAAGATTTTAAGGACATGAAAAGGACTTTTTTTCAAACCATCAACAAAATCAAAATTTTCCGCAACATTTAAGTTAAAAGGGTAATCTTTTGTGGTCTTAGCTAAAAATTCAAATATGAGATTTTACTTTGTAATACTACAACTTTTAAAAAAATGTTACAGCTTTGTTCTTGTTAAATTTGAACCAATTATCGTGACTATTTTGTGAAATTTTTGACATTTTTTCTCACATTTTTACAACTTTATTCTGATGAAATGTTGACTCTCAATATTTTATAAATTTAGTCTCAGAAAATTCCTATATTGTTTCTCAATAATTTACAACTTTATTCTAATTAAATGTATACATTACACATAATTTTACAATTTTATTCTCATAATAGGTTTACATTTGTCTCATAGTTTTACAACTTTATTCCCATAAAATTTTGACTTTTTTCTAATAAATGTATAACCATATTCTCATAAAATTTACATTTTGTTTCTCCTAATTTATACCTTTATTTTAGTCAACTTTTTTTTACATTTTTCTCATAATTTTATAACTTTATTCTATTAAAATGTTTTTTATTTTTTTCCAGTTTTTAAACTGTATTCTCATAACATTTTTACATTTTCCTCATAGTTTTACAACTTTATTCCTATAAAAGGTTTGAAATTTCTCTGGACATTTTACAACTGTTGATCATTTTTTACCTTTTTCTCAGAAATTTGCAACTTTATTGTTATAAAATTTCATTTTTTTCTCGTAGTTTTACGATTTTATCCTCATAAAATTGTGACTATTTTCTCATAATTCTGTTCTCCTTTTTTCCATCTCGTCTTCCTGCGCTTTAGGAAGTGCTGCAACAAATTTCTTGCTTTCTCTTTGCCTTTTTATTTTTTTGTTTGTTTCATTTTATATCTCGGAAAAGTCTCTCTGGGCTGTTGCTGTTGACGGAATATTCCATTGTTGCAGAAGTGCTGGGGGAGGACGAATACTTGAGCAGTTTCATGCCATTTCAGTGATTTGAGTTTTTATGACACAGTTAGATAATAATAGTCGTTAAAATGACTTCAGACATTTTTTTGGTACGTTTTCAGCTCAGTCGCCCACCTTGGCCTAATGGTAAGTCCGCCTCTGAGCGAGGGACCCCCGTGTTAGGAAAATGACTCAGCAGTGAGAGTTTTTTTTTTCCATCAGGAACTCAAATATCTGGACAGGTTTAGCTAGAGAATGACGGCGGTTTGGGACATTGATTTCTGGATGCAGACATCAGAACAGATATGAGTGTTTGTGGTCATAAATCCCATCACTGGTGTTTCCTTCCCCGCTGTGTTCAACCCGCTTGTATGACTCACATGTTTAATATTTCATGCTCCGGTGAAGCGTGAGCCTGAAACATCAAAGTGCACTCCGCAAACACACCAGAAAAAGCTTCTTCAGCAGATAAACGGTTCCCCGATCGTTCAAAGACTACAAAATAACTCTGTAATCTTTAACTGGATCATCAAGTTTTGGACTTCAACTCCAAGTCTCTGAATCGATGCGGATCTAAAGAAGCAAACATCTCGATGGCGAGTGATAAATAATTGACTTTCAGCTTCACATGTCAGACGAGCTTGTTCCAAAGACCAGATGAGTTTTGTTGCTGCTTGTGTGACTAATCATTTCCTTACAGTGGTACAGAGCGTGGTGGAAAAATCAAACTGACATGACCCCCCCTGTCCTCCCCACAGTGCTGTGAGACAGAAGTCAAGGCTTCCATCAACACCGGCAGTCTACATAACCACATCTCCGCCTCCTGCTGCCGACGGCTGGGGTAAGAACCGCCGGCGTCCGCTCGCTGTGAGACCGCTTTGAATGCCGAACATCGCAAGCAAATTCTGACGGAACCAACAAAAGGGGGAGTTTTTCCACAGGACTTTAAAGGGAAACTAAAACTGTGAAATAAACAGTTTCTAGTGTTTGTGATCCAGATCAGGAAACAGCTTCTACTTTTCCCCCTTCACCTCATTTTATTCTGCATTTTCTCAAAACTGTTCAGCCGCGACGCCAATTCTGAAGGAGAAACTCCTACAGATAAGGCAGCTTTATTTCTAGGCACTAAAGTGCTTCACATTCGTAGAAAGTTTAAGCTTGAAGTAACATGTAAACTTTTATGAAAACGAATGAAAGCAGAAGAAAAGGTGAGTCTTTACCCTGGGTTTAAATAAACTGCTGATCTAAGGCTACGTTCACACCGGCCTCGGCCTTCAGGCGACCACTTTCAATGAAGTATTGCGTGAATGCACGTTTCAGACTTCCACATTCAAAATTCTTGCGCTCAAATGTTGCTACGCTGGTTTTAGGTTTGTTTTCAGAAAACCCCAGTTGACTGACCAATCAGGGACAGAGATTTGGTAGTGACGCTTCGTTGTAACGCCCACATCGCACTCCAGCCGATGCTTGAACTGCGCAGAACCTCCGATCGAGTCTCAACATTGACTTAACATTAAAAGTGGACGTCCGAGCCGCTCTCTGTGTGAATGCAGCTTCACTTTTTAGTAAATGTACAACTTTATTTTCATGAAATGTACAACTTTATTTTCAAAAAGTATGACTTTTTCCTTGTAAAATTACAACTTGTTCAATCATTAATATATAATTAGATTTTTGTACATTTTTTAACCTGTTTTGTACTTTTTTCTCATTATTTTCGATTTTGCTAAAATATTTGACAGTTTTTTCCACGTAGTTTTATGGTCTCTTTCTCTCAATATTATGATGTTTTTTTCAGGATTTTGATTTTTTCCCAGTTTGTTTCAGTTGATTTAAGCTCCGCTCACACTGGGCTCAGAAACAATCATTCAAATGATTGATTTCAATGAAAAGTTGATGTAAACACACGAGTTGAACTGACCAATCAGGGACGACGCTCAAATTGAACCGCAACACTTCAGACCGAGTCTGAACATCAACACATTAAAACTAGACGCTGTACCAATTGCGTTTTATGTGAATGCAGCTTTACTTTTTAGTAATTATACAACTTTATCTTCATAAATTATAACTTAAATTTCGAAAAAGCAGGACTTTTTCCTTCTAAAATTACACCTTGTTAAATCATGAATTTATAATTAGATTTTTGTAACATTCTGTCCTTTTTCTTTTTCTCATTATTTTACTTTTTCCACAATTTGACATTTTTCTCACATTTTTACGATTTTTTACGACAGCTGCAGAGGTTTTTCCTCATATTCTGAATGGTTTTGAGGCTGCAGACGATTGTTAGATAATTAAATGTGAGATGCAGCAGCGTCTGCGATCGCTCCTCATGGTTTGTGTGATTTGTTAGACTGGTAGCGAGTGAGGACCGTTCGCCGTGTGGCGTCAGCAGCTCAGTGACGGCTCTGCAGCTGCAGGTGGGCAGACAGGCGCTCCGGTGTTCAGCTTTCGTCAAAGGTAAGAATTTGAACCCCATAAAGCCCACGATATCAAACAACTGACAAAGTTATTTTTCTATTTTTAAGTTTTTGAAATCCACAAAAAATAGCAATATAGTTTTTTAATGAGATGTAAATAGTATTATTATGATCTGTTTGACTGAGTTTTTGTTTAAAATAATGTCACTTTAAGATGTAAAAAAGCACCTTAATGTATCCACTGTCTCAAATTTAATCCACACATTGTTGACATGGTGTAACTATTTAATAAAGAATTAATTAGCACAAATTTTGCTTTCTGTCAATACAGCAAGTAGTTATAAAAAGATAAACAAATTAAAGTAATTCTCTATACTCAGGTATTAAGGCCACCATAAAATAAAAATAAAAAAAAAAATACACGGCTGTACGGTGGCGCAGTGGTTAGCGC
>NC_050534.1:18930612-18965058 GCF_002922805.2 Oryzias melastigma | reverse complement strand
TTTAAAAGAAGGCTACAATTTCGGAGAATAAAATAATACATTTGTGCTTCAAAAATTTGTGTTTTAAAAAAAATAAAATATTACGTTTTGATTTTCAAATGTTCTAACAAAGACAATTTAACATACATTTTTAATTAAGGTAAAGGTCAAATCAGATGGACACCACAAGGTTAAAAAATATGCTTTTCTTTTTTTGTAAATTTACAAATTTATTTAAAAAATACTTATTTGTTTAAAAAAATATATGTATATCTATGAATGTTTCTTTGTAGAATATTGACCTTCTTATACATTTTCCTTATAATTTATGACTATTTCCTGTTAATATTACTTTTTTGCGTAATTTTACAATGTTTTTCTCATAAAAATACACATTTTCATCTTAATATTTCCTTTTTTTTCGTAATGCCACAATATTTTTCTTATTTTACAAATTGCATGATTTCACTTTTTTCCCTCTCTCTAAACATCACTTTTTTTATATTTAAACTATTTTTTCCTCATAATGTTATGACTTTTTAATCTTAATATTGCACTTTGCATAATTTAAGCAAATCTTAAGCAAATCTTTTTCTCTAAATATGACATTTTTTGCATAATTTCACTGAACATTACCTTTTAGCTAACTTTTACATATTTTTTCTCGTAATTTTATCGTTTTTTTTCCAAAAAACTTTATTACGTCTTACTCTTAAGAATTTTTTTTGCATAATTTGATATTTTTTTTCTCATAGATTTACCACTTTTTCCTAAAAATTACTTTTCATGCCCATTTTAGCAATTTTTTTTCCACAGAATTTTATGACTTATTTTTTAATGTTAACATTTTTTCTCATGATTTTATAATGTCATTTTCCTTATTTATGTATTCATTTTTCTTTCTTTTATGGTGACTCCAAAACTTTGTATTAATTCTCAAGACATTTTTTGAAAATTAGTGAAAATTTCTTGCTAATTTCATTGAAGCGGCCATTTTGAAATGAGCAGGAAAATCCCGTGTACTACCCCCTAGAGGAGGGATGATGCCCTACAGGGCAGAAAACAGACCACGTTCTTTATGATAAGTTCTTAAGGAAAGTTCGGATCATGTTAATGAGACCGGGGGATCAGAAATGCATGTATAAAATATGACATGAATGGTAAAAAAAATGATAAATGCAACAAAAACAAACTGCATTTAGGCTAAATGTCATGCTATAGTTGATTAATTCGAGTGAAAATGTTAAATTCCAACATGCTATTATTTAGAAAATAATTATCTGGGACATTTACATAAAAACTCTAATCGATGAGAAATATAAAGAAATATTTTTATTTTAATCAAATCATAAAATATTTCTGCTTAATTCCTCATTATGAATTGATCTTTCAATTCTTGTTCAGTTCAAGAGTAAATTATATTCCACTCAAAAGTCAAACTTCCTTGCAGATTTATTATGAATGCGACGCAGCTCAAGTGCAGACTCATTCATCCCCAGAAGAGATTAATAAACTCTCAGTTCCACAAATTCACTCCCTGATCCGCACTCCTGCAGATTAACTTCATTTTGAAAAAAAAAAAAAAAGAACTTCCTGAGCAGACGTGTTTTATGGCTTTTGATTTAACCTCATGCTAATTTATGCAGGGGGTTAATGAGCATGAGTCAGAGCTTTTCTAATACTTTGTTTCTCTCTGTCCACTTCCTCCAGAGGACGAGGCGTTCGAGCTGTGCCTGGGTCTGCAGACTCTGCTGGAACTCAAAGTAAGCTCCTCGCACGCTTCGCTCAGGCTGTTTTTACAATGGTTGAATGGAACACGGAAAAGAGGAAGAAGAATCCTATCCCTGAAAAAACAGGAGGAAAATCCAGAGGAGCCTGCTTTTATCATGCCAGGCGGTTTTTGGCTCGCTCTACTGCCAAAATCCAGACAATCACATGTAAAAAAAATGAAATGTAGTTTCCTTCTCAGTTGTTTGACTCACATCTTGATAAAAAATGATTAAAGAGGAACTTTAAGGCAAATAAGGTCCCAGACCAGATGAGTTTGAGACATCAGAACCATGTTTTTGATCCAGATAACTGAACATTGAACACTGAAATGAGCAGAAAACTCCAATTGCTCTGGAGTTTGGATCAAGGTTTCCAACTGTTCTTTGGGCTTTCAGACTTTTTTAGCTACATCAACTTCCTGTTAGAAAATAAAAGTCCACAAGCGCCTGCAGACACTTCATTATCATCTCATCGTGTTGGAGCTGCAGCTTTGTATTTTCCCGCTGGAGTCGTTAGACACTAAACAGAGCCTCGGGAAGGAGGAAAAGGAAATCAAAACTGCAGTTTGTTGGGTAGAATGAATAAATACTGAATGAAACGCTTCTGTAATTACAGGGACGTTATTGTAATGTGTCCTGTAAACACATTTTATGTAATCAGTCAAGCCTTAAAGGTTTTTAAACTATAACTACAAAAAAAATGACTGAATTTTCTGCACTATATATGAGAGCTCTGAAAAGCCTTAAAGTTTTTAAAAAATGACAGTATTTTACTGTCTTATATGTGGCTTAATTCTAATTGTTGATGTCGAAACAACTTGTAGTGTGTTGTGAATCATTCTTAAGGACATGAGTGACCAATTGTCACCCGTGCAATATGAGGAGAGTGTACTTAATGGGTTTAACGGGCAGAATTTGGTGGTGTCCAAAAAAATAGAAAATCCATACGACGACCTACTTCATTCACCCTTACGGGTTGTACAAATCTTTGCCGCAACCCGTCGCCCCCAGAATAAAAATCTGGATGGACATTTTAGCTGTACAAGTCTAAAGAGCGGTCGACAAGTTTGATATTTCGTCTGAGTTTTGCTTTTTTTTTGCCTCCAGACAACCCAAACTTAGTCGTGAGGGCAGGTGTGACTTAAATAGAAGAAAGTTAACAATTTAAAGGGTAACTAAACCCTAAATCAACTTTTTTTGTCCGTTGACCTCTTTAAATAAGGCTTTAAAAGTGCTGTCTTTTGGTCATTACCAATTTTTTTGTAAATTAAAATAACCTTGTTTAATTCTTGAAAATAAAGTCAAAAACCGCCTGTCTGCTGCCCCCTAAAGGTTGAATTGAGGTATTACATCTGAATTTTGTGATTGGTCAAACCATGTAAGTTTCAGAAGTCTGACATCATGATAACAGTCCTGCCCCCAAGCCCCGCCCCTCTGACTGGATTATCACTTTTCAGCTGTGGGTGGAGCCAGCCTCCAACTTCCCGGTTTGGTTACCCTTTAAAGATGGACTTGATACACAAAGATTGTATAAAACTAAAAAGGAAAGGGGTAAAAGATAGAAAGCTTAGTGGATAAAAGTGAATATGTTTAATTGCTAAAAAATATTAAATAAAGAGGTAAAGGTAGGGGAGTAAAACGCAGAAGGAAGGAGGGGCTAAAAAAGTTATTTTTTTTTTTTAGATCAAAACTGCAGTTATACTTTTAGCTCAAAATAAATTAACAAAAATATGAAATCATGAAAATGTTCTGTTCTTCTGTCTAACATGCAAAATGAAGCCTGTAGAGTTTGAGAATAACCTTTTTTTTTTTAAGTGACCCCACAGATGTATTCTGGTGTTAAACTGTAGATGGTCGTTTTTAGGCGACTCCGTCACATTCGTCTCCTAAAACCAGCCTGACCTCCTCCATAAATTATTCAGAGCACTAATTATATCTCCCCGTGTCGATCCTCACAGTGCTGCTTGGATCTGAGCAGTCGGGTGGTGAAATTTCAAGGCTGCGACGAGGAGCTGCCCTTCCTGAACACTTGGAGCGACAGCCAGTGCCAACACGACACCAACGAGAACCTGTGATCCCCGCCCCCCGACGGAGGCCACCACGCCCCCCCCAGAGCGGGACGGGAGGACGCCGTTTGGGTCCGGACCATCATCAGTGTCTCTCACTGCCAGAACCGGGATGGCCTGCGCGGCTCTCCCGTTCACACCGTCGTGTTTGCAGAGTGGACACATTTTTAATGATTCCATTTAACATCCAGTTAGTCTAGTTTGTAAAGAAAACCTTCAATTCCAGGAGCTCTGTAGGGTTCTGCTTTCTGTTGGGTTTGATTCATGTGCTCAGAGGATCTTTAAAAAGGGAAAACTTTGACGATAGTTTCAACTGAGTTTCAGATTTTGATGTGATTTAACTGTTTGTCTTCTTTTCGGTCAGCCTGTTGATTTTAAAAATGTTTAAGAAACGTTTCTAATGGATTAAATTACTGTTGAAAGGATTGTTTCACGTGATTGCCAACCTTTAGTGACACATTTTAACAATAAAAGTTAACGTGTAATGAGGATGTCCTGCCTTTTTTGTTCTTATATTTTCAGATCACAAATATTCGATCATTATACCAAAATATGAGTGAATACTCGATTCTGATTGGCTGCTGGGTGTGGGTTAAAAAGTGATAATCCACAGTGATAATGCACACCCAAAATAGAAGTTCTGGTCATGTAGCCCAACAACGCCTTGCCTTGTTACCATGACAACATGCCACATCACCTATCATATTGTCCACTTTTTGCAAAAAAGCTATCTAAACTGAAAAAATAATAATAAGCATGATAATGCCCGATGATATATACATTATCAGAAAGACTCATGCTATGAAAGCCTGAACTGTTCCATACAATCATCTGATTTCCATCTTTTCTAGGGTTCATAAATCCATTTTAAATTAAATATTTAGTAGTTATGTTAATGGAAATAAAAAATTCAGGCTGATCTGGATTCACTATTCCATTAAAGATTTTCTTTAAAACTAGTAAATGTGATCAATGAGAAACAAATCCATTTCCAAAAATTCAGTTTTACTTTTCTGATTGGTAGCTTGTTCTTCATCATTAATTTTTTGCATGTTTAAGTTTACATAATTTTTTCAAAATTTGTGCCATAAAAGTTGGCTCATATTTATGACCCAATCAATCGAGTAGTGAACTGAGATCAATTTGAGATCAATTTAAGACAAATGAGTTTAGAAAAGTTGTATTTACATTTTTTTTTCTCGTAAATCTGCTACTTCAACCTTGTAATATTACTTTTTTGTGGTCCTAACCTCAGAAATGTACAAGAAAAGAATAATAAATTCACGAGATTTAAAGACTTTACAAGTTTTGTAATCATAAATATACTACTTTAATCTTGCTCTGTTTCTGGTTTTAATGTAGTAAATTTACAAGACAAACTTGTAAATTTACAATTTTTTGCTTGTAAATTAACTATTTCAATCTTGTAATTTTACTTTTTTTGTAGTCCTAATCTCAGCAATTTATGAGAAGAAAATCATAAATTTACAAATTTTAAAGTTGTAAATTTAAAGTTTTTATGTTAATTGTACAACTTTAATCTCATGTCTTTTCTGTGATCCTAATCTCGTAAATTAGGAGAAAAAAAACCCATAAATTGATCAAATTTAAAGTCTTAAATATTATAATTTTTTTTCTCGTAAATTTCTTACGAATCTTGTAATATTAATTTTTTGTCACCCTAATATCAGAATATTAGAGAAAAAAAATTCATAATTTTACTAACTTTAAGGTATTACATTTACAAGTTGTTTTTTTTCTAATTTACATCTAATCTAGTAATATTACTTTTTTTTGTAGTTGCCCTAATCATGGAAAGTTTTTCTCATAAACTTACAACCAATCTTTTATTATAATTTTTTGCTGTTCTAATCTCATTTATAATTTTTAGAACATTTTTAGATAATCTATTATTACTTTTTTGTGGTCCTAAACTCAAAATTTTAAGAGAAAAAGTTATAAATAAGCATAATTTAAGGGGTTTAATTCATGAGTTTTTTTTTCTTGTAAATTTACAACTACAGAAATCTTGTATTTTTTTTGTTGCCCTAATCTCAGAAATTTACAAAAGTTTTTTAGTAAATTTATTAGATTTAAAGTGTATGAGTTTTTCTCTCCTAAGTTCACAATTTTAATCTTGTAATAATATAAATTTAGTATTTATTCATTTAGGTGGTCTTTCTTCACCGTAGTAGTTTTAAACACTGATTGGAAAAATTGAATTCCTTCTTTTTTCCTATAACTCTCTTTGACTTTGTGTCAGTTTCAATGTAAATCTCCTTTTTGGTCAACTTTCATAGACTTTCCTGAAACATCAGATTTAGATTTCAACATTCCGACGGCATGACTTTGTGGAGTTCCTGAATGCAGCGTCCTGCTTGAACCCCTGAATTGTCTGGATGATGATGATTTGTGTGTTTTTGTGTGCATGTGCGCATTGGGAGTCCAAGCCTTGTTTGGGCTCCTGCTTCACGTGGGAAAAGGCTCTCCTCCTCCTCCTCCTCCTCCTCGCTGACGGAGCGAGCTGCCAAAGCCGACCGGCTTCCCGCTCTGCCTCCTTCAGGAGATTTTCATCATTTTGTTTTGGCTGCGTTCGGTGCCAGGGCCTCCTTTTATTTGTTTGTGTTTTCTGGCTAATGCTCCTCACTTTGACACCTCCTCTTTGGTGATTTTTCCATAAAAATGAAAAAAATAAAGGGCCATCTGGCCGTCTTATCGTGGTGTTGTGAGGGGCGAGGAAGTGCTCGCCGAAAGCTGTCGGGCTTTACTAACACCTGAGACATGCTGTGCTTTCGCAGTACACCATTCATCCACAGATCACTGATGGTTTTGACATATGATGACCTTTATATACATGAGAGGATTTGATGTATGAACATTTATTTTTAGTGTTTTTCCTCTTCTGGACTGTATTTTCTCTGCCAAATAAAACATGTATTCTGGCTGGTTGTGTTTGTTTTGTTGGTTGTAACCTGAAATGACGGCACAGAGGACTGACAGGCTGACGTGGAAACTTCGTTCATACTTGAAGGAAACAGCAAGGGAAAATAAAATGAGTAAACAGGCTGTTTGTGGGAGGATTTAGAACAGTTTGTACATTGATTTGAAAGGAAAACAAGCCGCTTGTGCCCCTCAGTGGTACAGCCGTCTATATAAAGATCAGAGGAGCCAGATGTTCCCACGGCATCAATAGAATGACAGATTTGAACAATCTGAAACTGTAAGGAGCTCCAGATGTACTTTTTAGGGCAATAATAATGGAGACTTTCAAACACATGTTACGTCTTATCTTCCCATTTTTTTCCTGTTTTTATAAAGAAGAAAAAAAAAAAGAGAATAAACAGGGTCAAAGTGTCTTAACCATTCACTGTACATGAGAACTGGACAGAGCGAGTGTGACATCACCCACAGAAAAAGGTTTACGTCCAGTCCTAACCAAATGAAGTCGATTCAGTTACATTTTATTTTTTTGCGATGTGGACGCCGCCATATTGGAGCGAGACAAGTGAGTTGGTCTGAGTCGTTTCCATGGCAACCACTTTTGCCAATCAGAAATAAGCTTATTGAAAGTCTACACTGGAAAGGCTCCGCCTACTTTCATTAAGGCATCTGATTCGTCAGTTTATGACTTTAACTACTGAAAAAATGTCATTGAACTCTTTATGCCTCATCAATATACATCCCAACACACGCGCACGGACACACATACATTACACAAGGAAGGCGAAACCTCTGATCTTCGGCCTTCTACCCTATCAGGACACTATTTCCAAGTATTCCTCCTTTCGTGCTTCTAGACTGCATTTATTTCAGACATTAGTTTCTCGTCTGACTGGATTCATTCTGTCATCTCAGCCGCCAGCTTTTACTTCATCTCCGCTTCCCCGTCCTGCACCAGTGAGCCGGTTATGGTCAAAAAGCCTCACATCATGTCAATGAATCTGCATCAAGCCCTGTTAGAAGTGAGCCCGCCCCCCTTTCTCACTTTTATTTTCTGTGCAAACCACATCCTGTCAGAACGCCTGCTAGGAAAGTGTTCACACGTAGACCTGAAGTTCTGTTTTCCGTTATCACAGCTCTCAAACAAACGGGCTTCACTAACTCGACAGAAAAGGTGTTGAATTCTGAACCTTTCAGGTTTACACACTTTTGCTAGAATCCGCCCGTCTCCTGAAAAAGTGTCATGGAAAAAAAATAAATTAATCTTGTTTACAGTAACTCTAGATCAGAGCGTCGATAGCACAGATCTGTCCTCACCTCCCTTCACAGCACAGGTTATCAAACTGTGCAGAAGCTTTCCTAGCAAGTTATTTTAGCTAAAATAAAGGAGGAGGCGGAACATTTGACAACTATTCAGAAAAATCTAGTTCATATGCAGTAAAACAGTAAAAAGATCCCTGAAGAAAATATTTAAGATAAAGAACAATCCACAATAATTATGCACCTTTTTATTTTATTGTTCCCGCTTTGTCTAATTAATGTGATCTTTTGTTGCACTTTAATTTATAAAAGATGAAAAATAAAAGCTTGTTGATTCGATAAAGATGGCTTTGTTCCCTTCTTTACTAATGTTGCTAAACACATTCCTAAACATGTGAAGAAAATAAAGGAAACCAAAAGTGAAATTCCTCCAAACCGAAGTTCTGTCTGGTGAGAAACAGGAAACCTGCAGTCATCAGAGGAGCTCTGAAGCAGCTTTGCAATCAAAGCCCGCTCTTTCCGTGATGCAAGTCAACTTTCTGTTGGCCTAAGACGTCATTGGATGACACGGTTACTGGTTTAAAGAAATTAAATGAAACAAAAGCAGTGACTGTAGGTGTTCGTCCAGTTTACAGGTTAAAAAATGGTCTACTTAAGTACAGTTGTGCTCATAATTGTACATGTCCGGGAAGTAAAAATGATGAGTTGGTCATTTTTCGTACAGTATGAACACAAAAAGTTGTTTTCCACTCATAGTTAGTGGTCGGGTGAAGTCATTTATTGTATAAAAATTCTGCCAAACCTTTTTAAATCATGACAACAAATTAACTCAAATCTCTGACATTTCAGGATCTTGAGTCATGAGGAAAGCTAAAAAATAAAAAAATCTATGGGAAAAGGTAACTGAACTGTACAAAAGGGATACAAGAAGATATCCAAGGATCTGAGAATGCCAGTCAGCAGTTATCAAACTTCAGTCAAGAAGTGGAAAGTGAGGAGTTCTGCTGAAACCAAACCACGGTCACAAAAAGTTCTGCCACAAATAACTTCAGCTGTGATCCAGGACTTTGGGAAAAACTATGTTGTGGATGTTTCAAGATGTAAAATGATAATAATTCATACATTCTGTTCACTCTAGATGGTTTAGCTGGCCCTCCTCCACCCCCTCCATCCACCTGAACCGATGCTTTATCATGGACTGGCCTTAACTACCATCAGCTTCCAGGACAAAGACTGTGAATTCATTTGTATCACAAATAAATCTTTATTTACATTTCCAGGATCTCTCCTTATTGAAACACGTCTGGCTTTTGTTTTATTTTACAATTCCGTCTTTAAATTTGTTTTTTTTTTTTCCATCAGTGTGACCCAACAGTTTTGTTCATTGTACCTCCAGGTTTGTTTGATCCTCACCAGGGTTCATTTCCTCGCACTATCCGCTCTGTTTATCGAGCGTGAAACTCCACCTGAACTCTGGAGTGGACAGAATTGGTGAACTCTGGTCGGTTTGAGAGAACGGACCTCAGTTTAGGGTGAAACAAGCAGAGTGAATGACATCAGCTGGGATGGCCCAATACATCAATCGCAATTAATGGAAGTGTGGGAAAATCGTGGGCCATCAACGGCAAATTACGGTGGCTGACACGCCTCATGTAGATGCAAAAGGTGTAACAGAACGACAAAGGTAGAAGCACAATGACCAAAGCAGAAGCATGATGACAAAAGCTACAACGTGACAAAAAAAGCCAAAGCACAACAACAAAAGTTGAAGCACAATGACAAAAACTAAAGAACAGCATCAAAAACCACAACACCACAAAAGCCACAACGGAAATTAATGAACTTTTTCTTTAAAGGCCTCGTGCGGTGAAAATCGTGATTTTTCTTAAACTGCAATAAAACATTAGTATTTATGTCACAAATGAACCCCGTATAATTATTTTGTCACCCGCGGCCCCGTGCACTCTCTACAAGCGTTCAAAGATAGCGCGGTCGCTCAGATTTTGTGCAGCCACCGATAAGTAGGTCATAGGTCGTGTGACGTCAGTACAGGAACATACAGCTAGATCCGCTAGTGTTGTGATGACTTTCTGGGCATGGAATTACTTAACATAATAGAATTTGGACTGCCGTGGATTTGGGGATTCGAACGGGATAATGGTGAATAGGAGTGTGGTATTTGGGTGCAGTAATGTGCCGAAGAAGGGGGTCTCCCTTCACGAATTTCCCGTTTCAATAAAGGAGAGGGGCGCTCCCCGTTCAGGGGGAGGCTTTGAGCCCTCCCCGGCCCTCCCGAGGAGGAACGTGGGGGGTGTACGGGCACCTGGCGGGCGCGACGGACGGCCAGGGTGAGGCCGCCGCGCTGAGGGGGATTTGCGGTTCCGAGGCCCCGGGCATGGGGGGCGCCGTGGGTTCACCGGACAGTCGTCCGGCGCCGGCAGCCGAGCCCACACGAAGAGTTTTTACTCCCTCCCGGGGCCGTCTGGAAAGAGGACCCGCGGGGGGGTTGGTTGCGCGCGGGCGAGGGAGGCCGAAAGGGCGGCGGGGGAGCAAGCCCACCCGTCGCCGCAGCAGCAGACCCTCGTCCGGGCGGGGGGCTCTGTCCGCCTCGGCCCTGGAGGAGGACGACAAAGGACGCTCCGTGGCACGGCGGCGCCTTTCCTTTTCCGGTAATGATCCTTCCGCAGGTTCACCTACGGAAACCTTGTTACGACTTTTACTTCCTCTAAATAGTCAAGTTTGATCATCTTCTCCCCGCCATTGCTGTATGAGCTTTCACCATTGTCACCCGAAGTCCCTGTATCCTCAGATGAGGAAACCTCCGGTTCAAACTGGTAGGGCTGTACACCCTCCAAACTCTGTGTCGTTAAAATTCCCGTGTTTGATGAAGGCTCATCACCTTCATCCAAAGAAATATCCGCTAAATCGTGGTCTACGTCGCTTCTCAAACCGTCCACCATTGTTGTTTACACTCTGGGATCCCTGAAGTGACGTCACGCCCAGCCCCCGCCCATCACCACCTATCGCCCAAATTTGAAGCTGTGCACGGCCATAAAATGATCAATAAAACCGCGCTGGATCATTTTAAGTGAATATTTTTATCAGATTCGTTTTCCAAGTTCCATTGACTTTCTAAATTAAAAAAAAAAATTGCCACTGCACGAGGCCTGTAAAGATTCGTTTAGTTTCAAGCTATTGGGGCTTCAATAGCAATAACAAATGAACAAAAACTTTGTATTAAATTTCTGTTAGCCAATCATCATCCTGACTTCATTTGATTGACATACAGAACGGCCAAAAGAACATCCTCTGATGCAAACGTTACTGTAACCATCTTCTCATCACTGAATCCTTTTAGATTCTAAAATATGTTTTCATTCAGAAACAAAGAAAATATTTAAGTTTATAATGGTATTTATGATGTTGCTGAACTTATTTGTGTGTAAATGTAAATGTTCTTGGGTTTAAAGTCAAACAGAAAAGTAGAGCAGCAGGAAGTAAGTGTCTGCTTTTAATTTCTGCTTCACTTCACACAATGAGACGCAGTAGCAGTTCAGCGTGGGCAGAAAGGAGCTTTGTAGAAACTCACAGTGGCCTCATTACCGCTTGTTAACACTCACAACACGACCATCATGGGAAAAAAATGGAATTCGTCTGCCACTGCTTAAACCCTGTGATGCATTTTCATTTCTTTATCAGTAGAACCACATTCTACTTTATGCATGTCCTTCATATAGGAGCTGCAGCATGGCGGGACAGAGAGGAAAGACTTCAGAGTGAACTGGAGTCTGTTTATTGCTGTTACTCAGTCATTATTTTTGCTAGAGTTGTGATTCATTTTCAAAGCATTCCCGGTGGGCTTTTAATCATGATAATGTCATTGTTTTTAGCAAAAATTTAAAAAACAGTGGGCTACTCGAAATATAACGTTTTGAACATTGGATATTGGGGACAACAGGCACTGCCTGTTGATTGGCCTGACATCTGATTGGTTAGTTTATAACAAATAATAGGTACAGGGAAAAAAAAATCAAAAACAAAAAGGTATCCGATCAAAAATGTTTCTATTCTGACCAATAGAATGACTGACTAACTATAGAAGTCTATAATAGTGCTGCAACAAACGATTATTTTAAGTCGACTAATCACTAATTATTTTTTCCTATTAGTCGACTAATCAGGTCATCCACAAAGTGGATGTAAAACATACATCTTAACCATCATTTACTTACTAAAAACTAGATACCTATATTCACACTAGCATTATTGTAGATAGAATGTAAGCTGAATTTGGCCGCAAAAGATGCTAGTGACGACAGCTGAAGATGCTGATAGCCAGCTATAAAATATTAGTTAAAGGCCAAATTAAATTAAAAAAGTCTGGGTTAGCCAAAACAGCTATCATGTAGCTGAAAAATTAGCTAAACACAAAACTAGCCTAAACAACTTTACTACACTCTGACTCCATATAATATAAAGTAACGACTAATCGACTATTAAATTAGTCGTCGACTATTTTAATAGTTGATTAGTCGACTAATGGTGGCAGCCCTAGTCTATAAACAGTGGTACTTCCTGTTTGGAACGCTAGGGGGAGGAGTTACTCTTTATCATATATACAGTCAATGATTTCTTCAGAAACCTAAAGCCAATGGCTGCATGGCTGTAATGCATAAAGAAATACTCAGGTGTAAAAGAACTGATGGAATGATTCTTAACGTGCATCCAATAAAACCTAATGAATATCCCAACAGGTCAAACTACAGGTCTCTGTGTCTGTCAAGTTCTAGAAAGATCTGGTTTTCCACAAACACACTAGGGTCAACACATTTTCAATGAACAATGTTTGACAAAATCCATTTTATGCCATGGAACATCAGTGTGAGAGTTCAGAGGTCATACCAGTGACGTCTCCAGTCTGTGAGCTGCAGTCCTCCTCAGCTGCATCAGGTGTAAGCAGTTGTCATCGTTAAACTGGCAGAAAGGTGCACTTCTTTTGCTCACAGGCTTCGTTTGGATGGGCGGTGATGATCATCTCCACCATTCCTCTGTAAACACAACAGGATGGTGTCTTACAATCTGAACGTCAGAAGAAACGATTCAAACTTGATGATAAATTTACCGCGAATTTCAGAGGAATCTAGTGACTAGGAATCTAGTTATGGAAATACTCAGCCAGGACACTGACGCGAACCATGAGTTTATATTTTTTTCCAATTTAATTTTAGATAACAGTAAATTGATAAATCCATTTCTGTTGATGCATTTGCAGCTACAGGGTATAGAATAGGGGGGTTCTGGAGTTCTTCTGCTTTATTTATCCAGGATACTTACATTTTTGAATTGAACCCAACTTTTGAAGAGCAAATGTTGACCTTTTAAAATCAGATCTTTAGTTCCAGTATTGACATTATTTCGGCTACCATAACTCTTCAACTCTTGTGTGTTATTTTTGTGTTGCCTGTGACATCTCTGGTGTTAATTTAGAATTTAAATAAAAAAAAGCTAACATTTTATTTATTTCAGTCCCAAATTTGCAACATTTTTGCTCAATATTTTAGATGAACAACATCTAGTCTGTGCTGCATAAATTAAGAGCCTCTTCTTACAATTCAAGTCTCCTCACGGCAGCAGAACTGAAGACTCTGGAGAACCATCAATCATCCATCAATCACGTTTATGTCTCTCGACAAAAAAAAAAAAAAATCCATCTACAACACCCGCTGTCTTGACAAGGCCAGAAACATTCTTGAGGACAATCCTCATTCTGGTTTTCATGAACCTGTTGCCAGGTCTAGAACAAGCTGGAGGGCAAGCAGGGCAGCTGCCCCCGTGGCAATAACCCCAACCCCCAATTTTAATGACAAAAATAAAGAATACAATTCATATAAGCTTCTTTAGGCATTAGTAATAGGACATCAGCTAATGTTAATATTAGTGACAATAGTAAAACTGCTTACACTCTTGTTCTAATCCACCCCCGTGGAGCACATCAATGGAAGTGGCTTCAATCAGCTCAAAATTTGCCTCAACTTCATCTCCTTTTAAGATGCAAAGTTCAAAATCTTTTTCTTTGGTGTTCCTGTTTTGTATTCTGCTCTATCTTCAGTCTCCTCGTCTGTTTTCCCCATAAAGCATTTGGGTTTCTGTTTAATTAAACTGAAACTGTTGATGTTCAGGCCCAATTCTTCACAATCTCGCTTCTAAAAAAAAAAAAAAAAAAAAAAACATTTTTGTTTTAATGGATTCTGTGGTTCTTCTTTAGAAAACGCATCACATAATGAACTTCCACTTACAGAAAAAAAGTGATTCATCTACTTCTATTCACGACTCTGAAATTGCTTGGATCACAACGTGAGGCTGGATTTAAAAGACGCATTACTGTCTTCTTTAAAAGCGTGGAACAAAAACACTGCAGTCCTCCAGCATCAAACAGCAGAGTTTGCAGGGAGCAGCACATCATCATCATCAGCAGCAGCAGCAGCAGCAGCAGGCCGATCCTCCTTCATCTGCTCAGATGGAACCAGAGGCGCTGAAATGCGCTTGTGTTGTTGGGCCGGCAGCTGTCTGTTAGCGAGGACGAAGATGAAACGTAGCAGAATCGGGCTGCACACACGTGAAGCTGGCTGCAGCTAATCGGAGGTGTCAGGGCCCCCAGAGGCTGCAGGACTGAAGTCCTGTCAGCTCAACACTGAAGACAAATGTGCTGCACTGTAACGTCCAGTTTTGAGGGCTTAAAAATCCTATTTTCTTTACTAAATAAAAAGTGTTAAACAATAAAGTGCTACCTGACCCCGCCCTCACCAGTTGAGTGGCCGCTACATACCCCTCACTCTCCCCGTCTGGCCCTGCCACGCTAATCAGTGTGATAAATTTGTGGAATAAAAAAAAAACTTTTTTTTCAAAATGGTGGGCTTTCATTGGGTTTTTTTCCATAGCAACCATTTTATTTTTTGGTCGTCTGGGGGTGACGACACGTCTAGGTAATTTTTAGAAGAATCGGTAAAAGTAAATTTTTGGGTTTCCTTGGCAACGGAGGCTTTTGTTGACCACCTCCACGTTCCTAATATGTCCATAATGTATGTTATATCTTTTTGGTCAGCTTGAGCCAACAACTCTTGCATTAAATTTTCACAAGATTCCGACTAAAAATATGTGAGCAACAGGCGAACGCTACTTTTGAAAGATCGCGGCGCTAGCGCAGTTTAAAGTCTAAAAAATCTATAATTTTTTCGCTAGTAGCGTCGCAGTGATGCTCGAGGAGTTAGTAGGCAATCGATTGAAATTCCTTATAGAAGTTTAAATTTTTGGCTGGTACTAAAGGTGATTTTTTATTTTTAAGGTGGGGGAGGGGAATTTAAGATGGCAGCCAAGGGTCAACAAAACTTCTTTGACTTTAAATTTAATGTGATTATGTAAAATTTTATGACAATTTCTCATAAAAAATGTTCTTTTTCCATATTGCGGAAAAATTTGAAAATCGTAAAATTTCAAACTATGACAAAAAATGTCAGCCAAACTGTAGGTCCTTTTAACTTTAAAACTTCTTGTTTATCCATGAAACTTTTTTTTGCAATTAATGGTGGATTTTTATTTATGTATTTATTTTTAAACACCATAAGAGATTTTTGCCTCATTCATTTTTTATGGTTTCTCCCACCCATATTTACAACATGTGTATTTAGCTGCTGTCAATGACAGAAATATTTTCTTTCCTTTTACAAATGATTTAGAAAGCAACGGGATTTTCATCCTGGAATATGTTCTTAAAAACATGTTTGTTTGCTAATGTCATGAATTTATTTAAGCATGTTTTCAGTTTTTGTTGTACACAAACGGAAGCCTTAATATCCCACCATGAGAACCTGACAGTTTCAGCTGCAGAAGCTTGTTGCTCCTCTCATACTTATGATCTGCATCATGACAAAGCAGAATAGTAAAAAGGTTCAAACCCGGGCCTCAGATATCCATCTGAATGTTACGGGGCTCCTGCAGAGCGTCTGAATCTCAGCTGTTCAGGTCGTTTCCTGCATCTTCGACTAAATCGAGTGATTCATGGTCTGTCAGATCCAGCAGGTCGTTAACCACACGCTTCAGCAAACCGTTCATATCTGCCGTTTATGATTCATCTTCAGTTTATTCAATAAAACGTTGTCTTCTTCATGTGTGAAGGAGCGTTGGCTTAGTGCAGTTGTGTAATTAGATATAATAACTGCAGAGCAGGAAAAAGGTTCAGCGATTTAAAAAAGTGATAAAAAAAAAAGTCGTTTGACGGAAGAGAAAATGTTACTATTTACTAGTGTATTTCATATTGAAAAAAAAAAGAAAATTCTTCAGCTGGTAGCTTAGATTCTAAGACTGATAAATATAATTTGATTTAAATCTAAAATTTTATTATATTATGATAACAAATGACAGATCTGCAAGGTTTAAAGTAGATCTATAGCATTACCTGCGCTAATGCGAGTGTGAAAGCTGTAAGCTGAATGTGGCTGCTAAAGATGCCACAGCTCATAGCTGAAAATGCTAAAAACTGATAGATATAAATGTACAAGCTAACATGGTAGCTGAAGGTGTTGAACCTGAAAGTTTGCCAAAATTTTAGCTAGATGTCAAATTAGCCAAAAAAAGGAAAAACTTCCTTTTTTTACCAGAACAGCTAGCATAATGCTAGCATATTAGCTATATTCCAAATTTGCCAAAAAACTTAAAAGAAGTCTGATTTTGACAAAACAGTTAGTGTAATGCAAAAATAAACCCTATTTGCCAAGAGAACTTTAAAAAATGTTTAATTTTGACAAAACAACCAGCATAATGCTAACACATAAGCTAAACTCCAAATTTGCTAAAAAACTTTTTAAAAAGTCAAATTTTGACAAAACAGCTAGCATAATATTAAATATGAGCTAAACTCCAAATTAGCCAAAAAATTGAAAAAAAAGTAAAATGCTATGTCCGAATTCCATCCTTAGTCACTATATATTGTGTTTGCCATTTTGCAATGCTGTCAAAACTACAATTCCAAAATCAAGTACACTAGAAATTTCCCAGAAGTCTTTGCGAAAAACTAGCCTGCATCGATACCACTACCTCAGAAAATATAGATCACAAAGCATTGTGGTCAAACAATTTTTGAGAACAAAAAATGTTTAAATGTAATTTTTTAAATAAACCATCCGCATTTTCATCATCAGACCACAGTGGATTCCTAAATAGATGTTGTGAAACATTCATATAGCCTTCATACGTTTGGAAAACTAATATGAGGGATTTGAGATGAGTTTGAGACACCAAGGATACATTTATTTTTGTGACTATCCTAATAAAATATTGATTTTTAAATGGTTTCAAATGGAGAAACTCACAACTGCAGGGTGAGGGTGGGTTGTTCCAACACAAGAACATTCAATGAAAATTATTTTTAGTTTCAATATCGACTCACTGATCCCTTCCTTTGTCTGCTGTAGGTAAACAAAATGCACATATAGTTTTAATTAAAGTCCCACTCCAACCATATTTTTTCTATCATAAAATTCTTCCCAGTGATTGTGAGAGTTTTTTTAAGAAATATTTTACGCACAGCGGCGGTAGCTCTTTAGAAATACAATTCTGGGTTGTGGGCGGGGCTATTGACGCAGAGAAACCCCCTCCCCCCTTCCTCGTCACTGAGGTTATAGCGTCAAGCTAGCATTAGCGGTGCAAAGTACAGTTTTCAGCCAGAATCGTTTTCCTACAGAACAAGTGTTAAATGCTCATCGGGTCTTGCACACATAAGCGTGAGCGGGTCAGAGTGCGCAGGGGGAGGGGAGACTTTGTCCCCGCCCATTTCACTAAACATTTTCGAGCATCCAGTTTTCTAATCCAACAAGATTTGATTTAAAAATGCTCAAAAAGCAGTTTTAATAGTAAATTTGTTTTATAAAGGTTCACTATTATGAGAAAAATGCTACAAGAACATGTTAACCCCCCCCCAAAAAACATTTTCACCGGAGTGTGTTTTTAAGATACGTGTAAATGTCAATAATAATGGCAATTCTTCTGTAAATATTTTAAAAGATTATTTTAAAATAGTAATTTAAAACAAAAAAATATACTTTAACTGAAAACAGTGTATTTTTAACTATCATTCTGTTCTTGACTTAAACACTAAAACAAAATCCAAACATCAATTGAATTCTTTTTATGACTTCTGTCTAGTTTAATGTCCATTCAAGCCTGAAATATAAACAGGACAGCATCAATACGTGCTCCAGTCGTAAAACACACATTAACATGTATTGATTACTTATAAAATGCTTGAGCGCATGCTGCATTCTGATAAAGATCTCAGAGAAACATAATGAGAAAATAGAAAGCGGCGAGAACTGATCCAAAGCTGCAGGCTGTGGATCCCTGATGAAGACAAACCTCTTTAAATAAAGTCAAAGGGATGCCACTTGGCAACAGGTAAACTGATCCACCTGCTGTGTGCCATCTGCCTGATAAAGCAACAAGGTCTTTGACTTATTTAATCAGAAATATGGCTCTTGTCGCCAATGTGAGGAAACTGGATGGAAATTTACAATAAATTGAATCATTTTAAGCACTTATTTAGTCTGATTTTAAAAATGAGAAAAATACTTCTAGATAAATACCCAACTATTATTTACTTTTAAGAGTTCGATCTCCTTTTTTTCTTCAATATTCTAAAAATGTAAAAGCTTCTAGCTAAAATAAAAAATTTAAACTCAAAGATGATTCAGCTTGTTTGTACCCTTTTAAAATTTATTTTTAAGTGTTTTTTTTCCCTTATATAATAAAATGTGACTGTATGGTATAGTATATTTTTTTATTTATTTTCCTGATTAATACAATTATTTAAAAAACAAGGTCTATTTTCTTCCTGAAGGGAATGTCTGACAGAAAAAAGCTTAAATGAGTGAGTCCAGGTACAAGCATAACAAACCAGATTCTATTAAATAACCTGGTATCTTAAATGTTACATCAGCTGTAAAACTGGTTTTTGCAACTAAGCTTTAGAGGATTAACGAAATTGAGTTTTCTGAGGGACATCTCTGCCAGATATTTTTTTCTCCAGCAGCAAATTTCACAGACAGAAGCTGCAGGAGGAAATGTGTGAGAAGAAGTGATGGTAGTGCTGAAGTTTGGTTGCTAAAACAAAAACTGGTTTATTTGTTAACTGGATTTCTTCTATAATCTGGTCTCCAGTAATTTGGTTTAACCAGGTTACAGATACACATGGAGACAGATCCAATGTGGGTGCATGTTATATATTGAGCTAAACACATCAAAAGTTTAGATAATCTCATGACCTTATAAATATGTCAGCCTCCAGAATTCTTCTAATCCATTCACTACAGGTTATTTTTGTACTCATATGCTGACGTAAATTTAAGGAACTTCTCCCAGAAGAAAGTCAAAGGTTAAGAGGAAAAACAATGAATATTTGATGTGAATAACTCACGTCTAAAAGTGAAATCAGACTGAAAAATGAGTGGAAAAGCCTCCATTAGTGGTTGGGCGTCACTAAAAGCTTTCAGAAAGTGGTTGTGTCCAACTAAACAAAATCATGACAGGAACATTAATAATCTCTTCTAGACATCCATGCAGCCAAGTATTTATTGGCATTTTTATTTACTTTCTTTATTTTTGGGGGGATGCGCCTTTATAAATTATCCTTAATCGTTCATGTAGGTCCAAATCCTGAGAAATTTCATTTTCTTTTTAACACACTTTTAGGAAGTTTTAATTTCCTTCTTATAGCTTCTTTAAATCTGTGTTTGCAAAGCAAAACGATAAAAAAAACTCTAAATAAAAGTGTCATTTTAAAAATAAAATAAAATAAGGAAAATACTCTGAAAATGTACTAAAAAGGCTAAATGGTAAACTAACAATTGACGCAAAGTTAACAGCTAATGTTGAGCTAACAGCTAACGCTTGGCTAACAGCTATCCTGAGTGATGTTTGCTCCATTTCTATCAAGAACAAAGGGGGGACATTCAATGTACCTCAAGCTTAATGATTAAAGTGTTATTTGCTCTGAAATAAATTTTAACTGTGGAGCAAAGAAGAATTTGTTTAGCTATAAAATGCCTTTTAACTCTGTTAGCTACCTAGCTAAAAACAAGACTGGATAATTAATGTGCTTTTCTATTACAGAAGTTAGAATAACTTACCGTTGTGAACAGAAATTTGGAGAGTAAACAATCATTGTGGATTATGTAAAAAAAAATAATTTGGTTGAGTTTAAAGCTACACATTTTCCTAGCAAAATAATTCCAGGTAGCTAGCATATTCATGGTCCGTTTTCTAGGTCTTTTCAAATTAAAGCACGTTTATAAAGTTTAACAAATTCATTTTACAACAAGATATTTATAGCTAACAAATTAAATTTACAATAATTAAAATTAATGCTTTTTATTTACTTTTAAGCTTTTTTTCAGTTACATATAAGTGCTCCAAAAATCGTATTTAAAAAAATAAAATATAAAAAAAATATTTTCAGACATTTTTGAATTGGTAAATGGATGCTGTAATGCTTTAATGCAATTAAAAACTTAACATTTTAAACAAAATAGTAGCTCAAATCATCTTATATGCATATTCCAACTGAACTGCTCCATTGAGGAGAATTCCAAAAACACAAAAAGCTCTTTTATTATAGATATATCACTTCAATTTTGTTATATTTCATCAGTTCTATTCAAAGAACCTCCTTAAAAAATCCCTAGAGATGCCCATCTCTGTTTTTATCATCTGTTTTTTCAGATCTTAAATCAACAAAATTTAAAAAAATAAACAAGATAAGAAGTTTATTCAAATTTACATTTAAAAGATTCAAAACGATCAAAGTTCTCTAGTTAATTTTTTAACAGTACCTTTTTTGAAACTTGGAGTAACTTAGAATAACAGCAGAAGCAGCTGCAGACAAACTGCCAGCATTCATGAGGTCAGCGCGATCACGACAAGGCCATCAGCCCCGCTCGGTTGAGTCGGGAGGTCAGATGTCTGAGACGTGCTTCATGTTCAGCCTGTTTGCTTGCAGAGACTGTTGGAGCAAAAGTCAGAGTTTCGCAGGAGTCACGAGTGGGAAACAGGGAGGTCTTTGCATATGGAGTCAGTCGGCTGACATTTTCTCCAGAGATTAGAATGGAAACAGCTGACGGATGCTTGCTTGAAGTCAACCCGACCCAACTTATGTTTAGTAGATCTGATTGTACCCCTAAAAACAGCAAACTGTCAGCCTGGTCCTGCTTGACCATCTAAGGTCATGAACACATTAGAATGAGTCACGGCATAAAAATCTGAGCAGGAGGACTCTCTAATGCATTCACTTTTTCCCTCAGACTAAAATAGATAAAATACATGAGAAACATTTAGAAGGGGGTTAAAATTTGCTAAAAGTTTCAGTGAATTACAAAGAGGATGTCACGTGACTTTTAGTGGATTTAAAAGGAAACTGAAAAGAAAAAAAGCCTACAACTTCCTGTTTGAAGCTGGTTTAAAATTAAAGTATTTGGTGCCAGATCAAGTCAAAAAGTGACCAAAGGTTCTTGTGTTCAAACTGTTTTTTATAATGTATGATAACTTATAACCAAATGATGACAATTACAAGTTAATTAATTCATAAAGTTGGACATAAGAGCTTCATAGTAGCAGGAAATTTAAAAAAATGAATATTTGTTGGGGAAACCTTTGTTTGGTTAAAATGTTAACCAAAAAAAAAAAAATCTGAAAAATCTAAAAAGATCCTCCTTTATGTTGGTTTTAGATGTTTAATTTCTTATAGTTTGAGCTGAAATGTTAAGTAAAAACAAGAAGTTACGATGTTTTACTGATCTGATGAGAGCTACACATAATTCCAGAGAAATAAAACATCTATTACTGAGTCATTCTATTTATCAGAATAGCCATTCTCGTGTTGATAGCTCTTTTTTTTTAAAAATTTTTCTTAGTTTTTCAAGTTATTAACTGGCCAATCAGGTGCCTCAATAAAAGTAAGCGGTCCAATGTTAAAAAAAAAATGTTTTTGACATTTTTTCTTAAGCCTACTTTTAAGTGGTAGGGGTGTGGCCTTCCAACGAGCTAACTCCTAATTGGCAAGAGTGATTCCCACAGAAAGGACTCAAACCAACTCGGACCAATCACTGATTATGTCTGGCTCCAACATGGCGGCATCCATATTGAGAAAAAATGGCGACTGAATTGAACTCGTTTGGTTGGAGTTGGAAATAAACTCTTCTGTATTCTTTATCATTTATTTTTCATTTAGCACTTCATGCTTTTGTTTGGTGCAGTACGATTCATATGTTGTCCTTCTTTACCACTACCCGCCGGGGGAGCGGGAGAGATTCCAGGTGGCTCATCTGTGCTCTTGTCCTGAGCCGTGGACCTTGCCTCTGGCTCATCTTTCACCCCCAACAGTCCCCCAATTTCATCTGGATAAAGGATTGTCTGTGGTCCTCTCCTTGGCCGTGGACCTTGCCTCTGGCTCGTCTCGCACCCCCAACTGTCCCCCAATTTTATCTGGATAAAGGATTGTCTGTGGTCCTCTCCTTGGCCGTGGACCTCGTCTCTGGCTAGGTCTATTAGGGTTTCTTTTTTTTTGTTTTAGGAGTTTTTTCTCACCGAGAAGGAGGGTTTAAGGGTTTAAGATTTTATGTTTTTGTCCAGTTATCCGGTGTGAAGCCCACTGAGACAATCGTTTTGCGTTATTGGGCTATATAAATAAAATTGAATTGAAATAACTATTTTCTATGTGTGATGTCACACTCTGTCCAGTTCTCAGATACAGTCAGTGGGTAGAATCTAAAAGAAAAGCAGCTACATTTCTAAATGAAACTTCTTCAGCAGTTTCACTGGAGTATCTGTCAGATGCAGCCTTGACACTAAAGGTTTGACCTTTTGCTTGTCTTCAGTATCAAAGATCCAAATTTACTGCTTACTGAGAAGAAAACCAAAACCCCTGGGATGAAATCCTCCAACCAGAATTCACTAACTAATAACAACATGTCAAAAACGGACCAAACGTTTGTTTATTGTTCTTTCGGGTGGTGGAACTGAGAGCAGAAGCCATGAACCGCTCACATCTCTAAAGGCCAAAACACACAGAACAGATGAGAGGCGGAGTCCCGGCGGGACACCTGAGCCTAACCCCCCTTCCAGCCACACAAACACCCCTCCCATTAATATTGTATGAGGAAGACAGAGGCAGTCGACACAGGTGGTTATAGGATCCTCCCCAGAGGAACAGTGGGGGATTTCCCAGAATCCCTCTGCTGCTCAGCCTTTTCGTCTGCGGGCCTTCATTTCCCTGCAGATGAAGGAAACTCTGCAGCTCATCCTCTGGCACTTCAGCAGTTCAGGGGGTTCAGCTTTCCCCCTGCATTGTACCTCACGCGTTCAACTTGTTAACGGCAACCGAGTCAGACGGAATACCAATGACTGAAGCGGCGTGCAGCTTTGAGATAACCGCCAGCTCAGAAACCAGAGCCCGACTCGTCCTTCAGCAGGGAACACAAACGACGGCGGCGGCAGGCGACAGGAGCAGCAGTCCCACTTTATTTGTGCAGTATTTACAGTCCAATGCGAGGCTGCGTGTTGGCATGTGTCACTGTGAGGCGTGACGGTACAGCGCAGAGGCCACCAGGTCTTTCACTGCGGCTGAATCCTCTGCATCTGTGGAGCAAAAACAACGTGACAGTTGCTGTCGACTCACCGGATTATGAGGCTTTCAGCACATGAACAAAGATTCTTCGTCTTAACATCAACGAACAGGAAGTCAGAACAAGAAATGAGACGAAAAGCAATTTTTTTTACCAATATATAATCAATAAAATAAGTTTCACAATAGATATGAACAAATAATGTCTTGACTAACATTCAAAATGCCAAAAAAATATAAATTATGTCTCTTTCTTTTTATTGGTAAAAAAAAGAGGATGAACATGACAACATTAAAGATAAATCTTTCAATAAATAATTGATCAAACAAATAAATGTGTAAATACATTTTATACTCGCCCCCACTGCACTTCCCCGATCTAACCCCCACTTATGTTATAACACACCCCCACCCCCGACTCCGCCACCTGGTCAGAACTCCATGTGACAAATTCCTGAAAAAAATAGCTTTTTCAAAATTGTGGCTTCTCTGTTGGTTTTATCTCCATAGCAACCATTTTCATTTTTTGTCGCCTGGGGGTGGCGAACAGGTCTATGTACTTTTTAGTACGATTGGCAAAAGTAATTTTTTTGGTTTCCTTAGCAACAAAGTTTTTTTTTGTTAACCATGGTCACATTCCTAAGAAGTTTATATGATCTATTATATTGTTTGTTCAGCTTTAGCCAATTTCTCATGTAGTATTCAAATTTTAACAATATTCAGGTTAAAAGCTGTTTAAGCAACTGGGAAACGCCACTTTTGCGAGCTAGCCACGTAACGCCATTCAAAACCTACAGCTATATTCCCAACATTTTTTTTCCCTGAGTACCCTTCTTAGTATCCTCAAGTTAGGAAGTGATAAATTGAAATCCCAAGGTGGAACTTAAATTTGTAGCTGGTACTTAAAAAGTGTTTTTTTTTTTATTCAAGATGGCGGCCTCTTCCTGAGGTCAAAGGTCAACAAAACTTAAGTTGTGGTTGTAGACTTTACCTGGTGGCTTGGGTATACAATTTCCTTAAGATTGCTTGAACAAAACTTTTTTTTTAATATTGTGCGAAAATGTGAAAATCGCTAAATTTCCAACTTTGCAACAAAATGGCCGCCTAAAATATTGCCATTCAACAATAATGCAGAATACTGCAGATTTAACGTGAATTTCTTAACATTTCATTTTTTTTTAACATATTTTGGTTCGTTTCTGCATCCCCTCACTTTTTAATCCACATACTTTTGTATTTATGTAATCAAAATAATCTAGTTAGTTTGGTTGTTTAGTCTGAACAGCTGCTTAAATGTTCATTCTGTTCAAGTCATTATCAGCAGGTTTTCAGCAGAGTGTTTTACATTTTTTAGGTTAAAAATAGTATTAATCAAACTTGTAGTAACACGTGTGTTTTTCTGTTTTGTCTTTTGTTTTGAATGTACATTTTGGATTTATCTTTTACCAGATATACATATTTGTTTAAAAAATACATGTAGAAATACATGATCTAACTAAAAATGATGTCTTATTTATCGCTGTTTTTGCTTCTTTTGCCCTATATACTGTAATATATAACCATAAATAATATCTCAACATAATAAAAACATTACAACTTTAAGATCTTAAAAAGACATAAACTTTAAATGCATAAAAGACAAAGGTGAGTGTTATTATTCTGCAAACTAACCTAAGAGGAAAGCAGGTACAGTAAATGTAGCTCCCTGTCTCATAGCGCCCTCTGCTGGACTGAGTTAGGTATAATCCAGGCTTTTAAAAAGAGCAAATATCCACCACCTGCTGCATTCTACCAGAGAAAGAAATGCTGCATCTAACAAGAATAAAACTTGTCCCATCATGTCTTTGGTCACCAGTCGGTGAAATAATAAAACCTGAAGGTTCTGAACCGTCAGAGGAGGTGACGTCTCCAGAAACCTTCAGTTTCAAGCAAAATGTATCTAATTATCATCACGTTCTTTTATTAAACAATTGGTTTCCACTTCACACCATGACAGCCTGGTCCCCCGCACAGTCAGATCTCATTTAAATCATCTCATTCTGAGAAAGACCTTCGACATGACGACAAACATGGACAGCTGGGAGATTCATGTTTGACTGGAGAAGGAAATTAGGAGGAAATAAAGCGTCATGGTGGATTCAGTTTGATGGTGCTCACAGCTTCCTGTCTCCAGACCCAGCTGGTGCCGCCGTGTCCGATCCACTGATGATCCTAAATTGACTAATTGTGAAGAGATGAAGCTGCTTTGTTTTTGCGATTAACCAGCTTGTGACCGTAAACAAGATAAAGAAAGGAGAAGGAATCATGGGAAATATACAGTAACAACCTGAGATCTGAATGATGCTGCTAAGTCAAACGACCAATCAAAAATGGACTTGTTGGAATGTGAAAGTCTAAAACCAGCAACTGTACATGAGAACTGGACGGAGTGAATGTGACATCACCCATAGAAAAAAATTCATTCCGGCTCCAACCAACTAAAGTCAATTAGACTGAGATTTTTTTCAAGATTTGGACGTCGCCATGTTGGAGCCAGACGGCAGTAAGCTGTGAGTTGGTCCAAGTTAAGGTTTCTATGGCAACCACTCTCGCCAACAGGAATGAACTTGTAGGAAGTCTACACCCAACAAAATCGGTCAATCTACAACCACAACCAAAGTTTCTGATGATTTTGAGGCTGCCATCTTGAATTTTCAAGATAAAAAATTATCTTTTTTTACCTTTTAGAAATTTGAACTCCTCTGTGATCGTCTCATACGTCTTTGAGCATCATGGGAATCTATTTGTTAATATATATATATAAGTTTATAGATTTTGCCATGGTGAGCTTCCAAAAGTGGCGTTACCTGCACTTTTTTTTGTAAGTGGAATATTGTGGAAAATTAAAACATGAATAATTTGCTTATGCTGAATGAAACCACAGGATGTACAGACCATATTTGGAATGTGGGTGTGGCTAAAAAAAAAAGAAGGAAAAAGAACCTCAGTTGTTAAGGAAATCAAAAAAAATACTTTTGCTGAGTCTTCTAAATGCTACATCGATCTGTTCATCGTCCCCAGGCGACCAAAAAATAAAACGGTTGCTATGGAGATAAATCCACGACTGTGTATTAAAAGAGAAAGTAATATTATGAGAAAGTTTAAAGTTTGAAGTTGTAAATTTACGACTTTAACCCATAAAGACCCAAAACATTTTGTCTTTTAAAATAAAATGATGTAAAAAATACCACAAACCAAATTGACCACAGAAAACATTTAAAATATGTTTCTGTTGAACTAATGTCACTATGGGTTCTAATGGGTTCAATTTATGACATTAAAGTCTTAAAATAAAAAAAAAGTGGTGTATATTTATGAGATCTAAGTTCGTAGATAAAGTTGTAAAAAAAGTTATACATTTATGAGATTTTAAGTCATAAAGTAAACTTGAAAATCTTACGATTTTAAAGCTGTAAATTTTTGAGATTTTAAATCATGATTAAAGTTGTAAATTTATGAGATTTAAAGTTGTAAATAAAGTCGTAAATGAAGTCGCAAAACCTGTGTTTGTAAAGCTGTACATTTTTGAGATTTTTAGTAAAAAATAAAGTTGTGGATGAAGTCATAAAACTTACAATTTTAAAGCTGTAAATTTATAAGATTTAAAGTTGTAAATTCAGAAGAATCAGAATCCTTTTATTGTCATTGTATCACAAGGAGCTTGTGATACAACGAAAAATCAGGTGCTGTCCAGCCAATAAAATAAAATAAAATAGAAAAAATTTTAACAGACAACTGTGAGAATATATACATGTATTGAACAAAGTAAAACAAAAGTAAAAGGTGATATATATACATTATTGCACTTCTATGCCTCTGAACAGCTGAATGTTGCAATTAAACTTTTTTTTTTTTAAATAAGATATTGAAGTTCATGTTTTGTTCAACTTGTACGTTGTTCTGGGGGAAAAAAAACTATTTTTGAGTAATTAAAGTTGTAAATGTTTAAGATTTTAAGTCATAAATAAAGTCGTAAATGAAATTGTAAAACATATTATTCAAAATCTGCAAATTTATGATATTTTAAAGTTGTAAATAAAGTTGAATGAGATTTAAAGTAATAAATTAAGTTATATATTTATTAGATTCAAAGTTGTAAATAAAGCTGTAAATTTTTTAGATTTTAAGTCATCAATAAAATCGTAAAACTTACGATTTTAAACCTTTTTATTTATGAGATTTAAAGTCGTAAATAAAGTTGTAGTCTTAAAATGATGAGATTTAAGGTCGTAATTTAAAAAAATATATATTTTAATTTGTAAACCAGCTCTAATACTCACTCTGTTGTATAAAACCATCAGATTTATATTTTTTTTTTCTTTTATGAATTTGTCACATGGAACTCTGACCAGGGTGGCAGAAAAAATAATTTATTTCTTCATTTGTTTACTTTCATTACTATCTGTTTGTTAACCAGTTACTTGATGGTTATTTTTTTATTGTATTTTTTCTATTAAGGCTCGGTAAAACAAGGCTTCAGGCCCCTCCCCTTGACCTTAGAGGGAGGATCTAGTCCAGGTTGGGTCTAGAATCCAAAAACTAGAGCGCTAAAGATCTGAAAGAAGTTCCTTTTGCTGTGTTTTTTTTTGTAATTACTCACCAACTCCCAACGCCTTCAGGTGGTTCTTAAAGTCGGCTTTCTCCTCCAGAACTCGGATCAGGTTGGTGGACTCCATGCGCTCCAGCGCCACCTTCCAGTAGATGTAGATCTTCTGATTGAAGCTCACGTAGACCAGACAGGGGCTGTTTTTGCCTTCCTTACAGGTGTACTGACCTGACAGCACACAGACAATTAACCCTTTAACATCTCCGGTGACGCTTAAATACAAAACCTTGAACTTACTGTAACTTTTTAGCTATTAACACAACCATTCCAGTAGATTCTGAAGGAGAAAAACGGCTCAATGAGCAGAACATGAGCACTTCTGCAGAAGCTTCTTTCTAAAGGTCGTGACACACATCTTGTTTTTTTCCTCACCAGCACAGAAGGCGTTCACGTTCTCCTCGAACTGGAAGCGCACCACGGTTCGGTTGTGGTCGATGATGTAGGTCTGACCGTCCCACGCGCACGCCACCACCTCCTCTCTGCCGTCGCCCTGGAAACACCACAAACTTTCAGGTCCCACTCCCATCATCTTCTATTTTCAAAGCGTTCCTAGTGGTCGTTTAATGATGATTAAGTCGGTTTTTAGCCAAAATTTTTTCCAGGACATAGTTTCTGCAGAGCGGCAGAGTAAGCCCGCCCCCACTTCCTGTCATCCAGGAAGTCGGGGAGTCATTAGAGTGAGTCTTTCACCATCAGCTAAACCAGCTGAACAGTAAACATGAAAATAAAAGCCTTTTAAGGCAAAAAAGTTAAATTTTTTAAACATAATTTGTCATTTTTAATGAAATTATTAATAAAAAAATAATGAAGACATTTTCACATTTTCAATAACAGACTCACAGTGACGTCCAGCTTCTGCAGAGCAAAAAGTTGATGATCCACCTGAACCGACCACAGCAGCTGCTCCGAGCTGTCCATCAGCTTCAGGGTTCCTGCAGCAAAATGCAAACGTTTGGAAGACAAAAATAAGCTTTTTTATAACGGAGTGTTAGGGCCACCAAAAAAACAATATTACGAGATTTAAAGTCGTAAATTTATTACTTTTTTTCGTAATTGTATTACTTTTTTTCTCGTCAAATTTGGACTTTTTATTCTAAATTTGTGACTTTTTGTTGTAAATTTAAGACTTTTTTCTCGGAAATTTAGGATTTTTTTCTTGTAATTTTATGATTTTTTTGCCTAAATTTCTGACTTTTTTCGTGTAAATTTAGAATATTTTTTTCTTATGATTTTAGGATATTTTATTCCTAAATTTATGACTTTTTTCATAAATTTATGACTTTTCTCAAAAAAATAGGATTTTTTTTTCTTGTAAATTTTAAATTTTTTTCCTGTAAATTTCAGACATTTTTCCATGTAAATTTCTAACTTTTTATCTTGTAAGTTTCTGACTTATTTCCATACATTTAGGGATTTTTCTTATAAATTTAGGATTTTTTTTCTTTTACATTTCTGACTTTTTTCGTGTATATTTAAGAATTTTTTTTATGAATTTATGATTTGTTTCCTTAAGTTTATTACTTTTTTTCATAAATTTATGACTTTTCTCGAAAAAAAGGGATTTTTTCCCTTGTAAATTTTTACATTTTTTTTCCTGTAAATTTAAGACATTTTTCCATGTAAATTTCTAACTTTTTATCTTGTAAGTTTCTGACTTATTTCCATACATTTAGGGATTTTTCTTGTGAATTTAAGTTTTTTTTTTCTTGGACATTTCTGACTTTTTTTCTGCTAAAATTAGGATGTTTTTTATTGTAAATTTAATATTTTATGTAAAATATGTTGTAAATTTGTTAGTTTTTTTTCTCTTAATTTTACGACCTTTAAAGTAATACATTTCCATATTTAAAACACCGAAGAAAATAAGTGCAAAAAATGTTGCCTCTGACTTTTAAAGTTCTAAATATACAACTTTATTCTTGTAATTTAATAGTTACCACTTTTTTCTGGTAAATTTACGACTTTAATAATGCAATTTAAAAAATATATTTTTGCTGGTAAAATTTTCTTAATTGCTCATTGTACTTTTTCATTTTTAAAACATTGTATTTAAAAACAAAACTTTATTTAAACAAAAAAGGAAAACTCTTCCGAAAATCTATAATGAAGCAACACAAAATGATAAACCCATTAAACAGATCATCAGGTTGGTCATTACTCAAAATGTTTTCAATCATTTGTTAAACTTAAATTCAATTTTAAAACAGAAATGTCATTATTTAGTTGATTTTTTGTATCTGTTTTTCGACAAAAAATAAATGTGAGTTTAAAAGTTTATTATTTTTAAGATAATCTTTTTTAATTTTGTTTGTTTTATTTTGAAACAAAAAATAAAGAATATTTTCAAAAAGTTGCTGACTCACCGTCCAGAGTGCAGAGAGCAAACAGTCCACATTTGGAGGATTCCTCTTTGGAGCCTGATGTCAAAGGAAAAAAGATATAAAGCCTGAATACTTTCAATATTTTTGACGAATAAAAATTCATGCAACAGCAAAAAGTTAGAAAATATGAACTATTTTTGTCTCATTTTTCTACTAAAAATTAAATCAGCTGAACAGGAAACAGAAAGGTTGTGATGGTAAATGAAGTCGTGTACAAACCAACATTTCTTCACGTTTTCTCACCTTTGCTGATGTTTCCGATCAGGTGAGTGGAGACGTTCTTGTTGTGGATCCGCCCGGTGGTCAGATGAAGAAGTACGTCTCTGGACGGGCCTTCGCTGTGAGGGGATCAGGTTGTCACGCGGCTGCAGTTTTGTTTGAAGCCGCAGTGGGCGGAGCCTCACCTGCCGGGCGAGGCCGGGTCCTCGTCCTCGGACTCTGTGGAGTCCTGCTGCGTCCAGGTGCACAGCAGGATGGCGTACCCGCAGCCCGGCTGGGACACCATGAGCTCCGGGAGGCCCTCCGGACCCGGGTTCACCGACAGACTGTCCACCTGCGGCGAGCGGCACCGTGCCGGTCAGTCGCAATGATGGAGCACATTTATAAACAAAATTAAGTCTAAAATTGCATTTCTGGAGTATTTCTTCGTTCTAAAGAACTCCTGCCGCTCTGCAGAAACTAGGTCCCAGAAAATGACAGGTTATTTTTTACATTTTGGCAGCAAAATCCCAATTAAAAGATGACTGGAGCGGGACTTTAAGAACAAAAACACGGCCGTTAAAGGTTCTGCCCCATTAGAAAACACGGCTCAGTCTCACCTGCCCCTCCAGCAGCCACTTCTTCAGCAGAACCAGCTGACCCGATCCGGCGTCCGCGCCGTCGGACGGCTCCTCCCAGCGGAAAGCTCGCACCACTCGGTCCGTGTAACCCACCACCAGCTCGCAGCGTCCGTCTCCATCTGCACATGCAAGCATCGACTGTATGTGAGAACTGGACTGAGAGACTCCTCCCTCTTGTGTTCTATTTGTCAGAAAAACTATTTTCACTTTGACGCCTTTTTAAACAATAATCCTCTTTTTTATTATTATTATTATATTTTTCTTGTGCCGTCTGTTTCCTGATTGGTGAGAGTGGTTGCCATGGCAACTGTAGCTCAGACCAGCTCAGACCAATCCCGGCTTACTGATGATATCTGGAACCAACATGGCGGTGTCAACATCATAAAAAAATGGCGACTAAATTGACTTCATTTGGTTGCAGCAAACCCTGATGACATGAAAACAGCAATTGAGCGAGAACGGCGCCGGAGCCGCACCGATGTCGCTGATGAGGATGACTTTGGTGTTGGCCGGGATGTGCTGGGTGAAGAACGGCCTCTGCTCGTCACACGACAGGAACTCGTGCTGGCTGGAGGAGTCCGATTTACTGGCAGAGGCGGCGGTCAGGTCGAACAGGTGAAACCATCCTTCCGCGCCCATGGCGACCACCAGGTTCTGACAGGAACAGGAAGCGCCGGTCAAACCTGAACTCGCTCGCCATCGGCCCGCCTCCCTTCGCTTTCCTCACCTTTCCTCTGTTGCAGACGTCTCCAACGGCAACGCAGGTCAGCTGGAAGATGGAGACGTGTTACACATTAACCGGCGTGAGCGGCGAGCAGTGCGGTTCTGTACTGACCATGCCCACGCAGGTTCTGGTGATCCACGGCTTGGAGTCATCGTTCTTGTAGACCAGCAGCTTTCCACTGGTGTCTCCAATGATCAGCTCGTTCAGCTGCAGAGAACGGACACGGAAAAGAGGTTCGAGTCCCGGAATCCTCCAGATTCTGATGTGATTCTGATAACTGATGTGCAACAAATTCACAGCAAGGTTTGCATTTATCTGAAGATCCTTTTAAGCTTTAAAAATAAAAGTTTGACCAAGTTTCACAGCTAAACTGCTGGTTCTGGTCCATTCAAAACCACTTTTGATTGATCATTTAAATAAATAAACCCCAATTAGTTATTTAAACCAAATAAATAAATAAAAATACATAAAAATAAAAATAAATTAGTATTTTTCTGTCATATATCATTGAAATGAGTGAAAATATGATGTTTTTAACTCTCTCTAGAAACAACTCAATTAGATTAGACAAACACTTGAAATTAAAACCGTGAATTCGGTTAATCTGAATTACCGAGTCGTTATCTGCGTCTCCCAAACAGATCGCGTGGGGGAAAATGGTTCCGGTGAAGTCCAGACTGATCCGGTGGACAAAGTTCAAGGACCGCATGTGTTCGGCTTCAGGTTCCGATCAGCTGAGAAAACATCTAAAATTTTAGTTTTATTTGATTTAAAATCCTCCAAAAACCTAAAGTCAAAATAAAAACATTTCAGAAGCAGAAGATTTAATCAAAAACTAACAAGTATATCAACAATCCTTCTTTTAAAGCTCATTCAAAGACGCAAACGTTAGCATGTTGTTGCTAAAGGGAGCTTTCCTGTAAACAAAATCACGTGACCTAGAAACTACGGAGCCTCGCTAAGCTCAAAATACCCCAAAACACTGATTTTCCGAAATTCTGAACTGTACAAGTCAAAAGATGATTAAATAATTTTTTGAACAAAAAAATAAATCAACTACGTTCGATGTTTTTAATCACAATTTATTTTGTTGTTATTATTCGCATCCAATTTTTTTTGAGTGTCTGGATTACTTCATAAAAAAAACTGAAAACATTGCAGGATTTTACACAAGTAGAAAGGACAGAACAAATTTTGCCCTATTTAAGTATAACACTTTTTTTTAAAAAATAAATGTAAATAGTTCCTTTTTTGAGTTAGTTAAAACTTAATCTAAAACTAAACCTGGTTAAGAAACATCCTATAGATTTGGAACATTCACATCACTTTAAACCTGAACAAACAAGACTTTACAATAAAAATGAAAACATTTTGTTTTCGTTAGTTGTATTATTAGAATGACTTAATAAAAACAGAAGAATCTGATAGTCTTATTAAGATGATCTGATTACTTTATTTCTACATTTCTCTCTCATGATGTGCTCATTACTGGTTAATAAACCCAATAAATAAACTTTTATTTGTATAAATAATCTATTTGGCGCTGTTTTTTTTCTGTTGCTCTCTAGTGGCCACAGACCGTTATGACATTAAATCACGTCGCCTCCAGTTTTTTATACTGTTCATTTATTTATTTCTAAAGGCACAAAACTCCGGTTTTACTGAATTTATAAACACTATGCTGGTTTATCCAAAATACTATACTTTTATTTTTTAATACGATTCAGTTTTATCGAACTTATTTTATGTTACTCTACTTTTTTCTTAGCTGTGCATGTAATTATTGTGTGTGAAATAACGAGTTTTTTATAGTTAATTTACAAATAAATCAATTTCAGTCTGATATCCCTCTTGTCCACTAGAGGGAGCCATTTCACCACATCTTCATTGGAATAAATCGTGCAGAAGTAGCAGGCGAGTGAGACAGCAAACAGGAGACTATCTTCAACTTTCTGGTTTTCTGTTTTAGTGTATTAAAAATAAACAATATACATGAAAAAAAGCATTGTTCTTTAAGACTAAATGCAAACAAGATATTTGTGTTTTAGTTTCCTGTCGAATGTCTGTAATTATCTTCTTCTTTTTAAAAAAATCCAGTATAATAGGAAACAAATGAGGATTAAATTTCTCCATGAATGTTTGGGCGCTCACGAGTTTTCTGCTCCACAAAAAAGGAGAA